>NC_044906.1:73972816-74272816 GCF_001633185.2 Quercus lobata | reverse complement strand
GCACTACAGGACAAAACAGGACAACTGGCCATACGGTTATCTCGCGACTGGATCTCGCGACTTAGTTAAGCCGCGAGGTCAAGCCGCGAGCCACCCCTGTTTTGTAAAAACCTGACGTTTCACATTCCTCTCCACTCCAGTATAAATACCCCTATTACCCACGATTGAAAGAGAGCTTCCAGAGAGAATTTTGAGAGAGAAACCCTAAAGAAAAACTAAATTGATTCACACACAATCTATACCTTAGAGACTCTTCAAATTCCTCAACTCTCTTCCTCTCCATTGTCAAATCCTTGAGAGGCATTTAAACCAAACCTGGTTCTCACCATCATCATCACTGTGAGACAGTTTCGATTCTGGAAGCAGTAGGAAGGAACGAAATCTTTCAAGTTGATGCTAAATGGTTTAGTAGCGGAATCCGGGAAGCTAGAAAAGAAAAAGGTTCGGCGCAACCTCGTTGGAGCAAGAAGCTTGGAGGGCTTAGGTGCACTGGGTAGATTAGGCTTGGAGGGTCTATTGCTGTCCTTGTATCCCAACTATATTTTCTAGTGGATTGATTACCGCTTGGAGGGCGGCGGAGAGGTTTTTCGCCGAGGACTTCGGTTTCCTCTTCGATAACACATCGCGTGTTGTCTTTGTGTTTGCATCTTCCTTCCTCTATCTTTGCCTTTAAATTATCTGCTGTGGATTTTATTTTGTTATGGCTTAGATAGTATTTAATCAATTTCGTATGATAGCATATGTTAAGTTTCCGCACACTAGTTGTTTGACATATTGCTTGAATTGATTAAGTTGTAATTTGGGGGTCTAAACGTTCAAAGGTGTTTTTACACGTTATTGAACTTTCAAAGGATTGACAAATTATTTTAATCCCAGATGGAATTTGAAAGAGAGATACCAAATGGAGTGGCATGCTTTTGTTGCATAGTCTACAGAAGGAAGACAACTCTTTGTTGGATGTTTTAACATATCATGCTTCAACAGGAAGGCGGCCAGCTTTAATGCAGCATGAAAAGCAAATTTTCAAAACTCAAATATTGCACTATATTTACAAATAATGACTCTTGATATCAGGTCCATTACTAGATATTATGATTTCCTATCCTAATCCCTGTAGACTATATCTTTTGAATGTGGTACATCTTCTAAATTAGTTTTGATTATTTTTACTCTTTGTTTGATACTCTCAGTTAGCCACTATATAATGTACTTGTTTAGAGGTATTCGCTTCTTCTTTTGCCTCTTTAGTTCTATTCTTATTGTTAAATTGTTATTTATCATTTCTTGGTATGTAATGTAACTAATTTCAAAATGGGAATGGAGCTTTAGGACATTCTTGTTTTTCTACCTTTCTCTTTATCATCAATTCAATCTGTTTCACTTAGTTTTAGTAATGCATTTACAAATGTGTTTAATTTTCTCAAGACGATCTAGTTAATGCATTGTAATCTACACCATCTATCTATACTAAGGAAAAAAAACAGCAAAGGAATCATAGCAACTGAAAACTGATGATTATTTCCCATAAGTATTACTGTTTTTCCCTCTACCTTTAGTTGGCTATGCAAAATTTATTGAAATTTACTGCCATTAATAATCAAGGCTCATGCTTGTCCAATGCTTGCTTGAAGGTATGCAGATAGCGCAAATGCTTATTGGACTGGCTTTTTCTCTAGTCCCCCAGCTAGCCTTGAAGCAATATGTCCGAGTTCTAAGTGGATATTATTTGGTATGACATCAGTGTCACTCTGCCTTGGTGGTTATGTTGAATAAGAATAGATAGGGAATAACTATTTCCTCTATTCCTCTACACTTGATTTGCTAGATGCAAACAACCTACCATCTCATGTTGCCATCCTAGAAAGTGCTGGTTATATATTCTTGCTATTTGATCACAAAAGTTGTCCACTTTATATTCCAAAAATTCTGCAAGGAACACAAAAATGTGCTCTATGCAGAGAGAGGATGACGTTTTCTGATCATCAATAGGGTGGAGTATTGTCATCATTTATTTGGGTTATAAACATAAATGAAGCAAATTTTCTTTAGTAAAAAGAATGCAGCAGGACAACTTAATATTTGGCTGGAAAGAGATCTGATGATCCCAACTCTGTCAGCCTGGAAGATGCTTTAGGGATTCACAGCATACAACCAATGACTATGCAAAACACGTGGGTTTTGGAGCCCCTGAGGTAGGCAGCTAATCCTCATTTCAAATTGACCTTCTGAGTCTTATTTTATAGTCTTTGCACCATTGTTATCATATGATACTTCTCTTTAAGCTATCCTATAAAATGTAACAACTTTTCATAGACAGAAGCTGTTGTAAATGCTGCCCTGTCATGCTTCACTAGTAAAAACTCAAGAAATCAATATACGCTGCCTGCTAGTTATATTTTTGGTATTTTTGAAAGCCCAAGATCTAAGATTTGAAAAGCTTGATATTTTTGGTATGAAGCATGATGGAAGACATATGGAAAGGAATAACAATACCTCCATGGCAGGTCTCTCTAGTAATAGAAGAACTATCTTTTTGTGTTATAGCAGTTCCAGGAACCATGCTATCAGAAACAAAAGCACTTGCAAAGTTAGCTTCATATGGTTCTATGAACCTATTATGGTCTTGTGTAAACAATTGGGCAAGTAAATGAACTGTCTTCTTTTATTTTATTTTTTAGGTTCTTGCTATTCTTCACTGCTTAGTACCAAAAACAAAAGCAAAAAATGGTGAGAAATATATAACAATAATAATTAGGTGGGAAGTAGGCATCCCAATTTATAGAATTTTAATCATTCTGTGTATTGCATGGGCATATTTTCCCTTTGAAAGAACGAATATTTCCCTCCATGGAATGAATATTTCTGAAACACTATCAAGTTTGTAGGTTCTTGCATAAATTTGTGCATTTTTATAACTGATTTTAGCTATCCATTACAGCTCCCAATCTATGTTCATGGTGCAATTGCCTTTAACATTTGCATACTGTCTTGAAGGTCATAATTCCATCATCATACACCAGTTTATGTTAACCATTGGTTTGAGCCAAATCCTTAAGAGGTTTAAAGATTGATAAGTTGAATTTTGTTGATCGGCTTAGTTTTGCAATTAGGTATACACAAGATTTGTTTAGTTCTGCAATTAGGGATGCTAACCTTTTTTCTTGTGCAGTTCTATGACTTGGAGAAGCATACGAAAAATAAAATGGAGATAAAAAAGTCTAAAAGTCAACATAAATGCCTCAAGGTGGTTGAATTAATTGGCTTTGTTGGGTGTGGAGTTGATATGGAGATTGCAAAGTACATATTGAGTCATACTGTGACACTTGAAAAGATAATTATCAATCCCTGCCATCCATTTATAGTGAGTAGTGACAACTAAGGATGCTGATGAGCATCTAAAGGCAAGAAGTCGTGCCAAGCAACACCTTGAACATAGATTACCTCCAGGAGCACAATTAGTAGTACTCTAAATATGATCAACAATTCCAATATTCTTTTGTATGACCTGATTTGCAGTACTCAGTATTTGGGTCAATTATGACAATTGGAGCAATGTTAGGTGCAGTGCTGAGTGGAAGAATAGCAGACATCCTAGGACGCAGAGGAGTAAGTTTTGCTAATTCCCTTTACATGTCTCTAGGTATATGTAAAGATTTTAGGCGCATTATGTTCTTCAACTCATCAGTTCTTCTTCTTCAATTATGTTAGCTAAAGACATCTCTTCTTTAAAAAAAATAGGTACCTGTATATATAGCATAAATAACCCCCAAAAATCTTCGAGGAGGATCTACTACTGTGCATCAGTTATGGCAAGACCACTAAGAAATTGTACGTTGAGTGAGTATCTTTATGATTCATGTGCATAACTATTGATTATTGTTCAGTTCATGATTTCTTTTTGGGTTAGTAGTTACATATTTTGTTGGAACTGTTGTCAACTGGCGCACCTTGGCTCTGATAGGTATCTTCAGTTCACTTTTCCTATTGTATAAAACTGAATATAATTGCTCTATCAACTAGATTTTAATTAATTTCATTTGCAGGAACTATTCCATGTCTTGCACAGCTTATAGGTTTATTATTATTCCTGAATCTTCAAAATGGCTAGAAAATTCGGTTCAAATGGAATGTATCACCTTGAGTAATGTAAGATTAACGTTTGAAGCATCCAATGGTTTAGAATTATGAAACTAGCTTAAAAAACCCTAATTCTTGAATTAGCTGTGCCTCTCTAACCCATGAGCCAACCTGAACATGTTGGATCATTATTTTGAATCCAAACTGACATGATAATTCTCTGAAACATGATCACAACTTATTGGGTTGGGTTGCAGTGAAGTATTGTTGAGGTCCTTTGGCTTTGCATATATTTCTTGCACCAAAGAATCCACAAGCAAGCAACTATTCTGCAGATCTGCATTGAGGGGCATCAAACCCTGCTGAGTGTGTCTTCCTTTGTCTTCCAATACCTGCGGTAGAAATTTTCCTTACACCTAGATAGGTTTGTACAGATTGTACTTGAAGAGTATACAGATTGATTACTAAAAATATTGGGTGTGTTTGGGATTGAGACATGGCCTATAAAAATAAAGATGGAAACATGTTGGCATTATTGTTCTTTTTTCTCCATTTCTCTTATCTCTTTTTTTCCTCTACTTCTCGAGGTACTTTTCACAGATAGTGTTAATAGAACTCTATAAATTTCCGTCCCTTCATCCTTACAAGCCAAAGACAAATCCTTCCTCATCTTTGGAAACCCCTAAACTTTACATACTTATTCTATCAAATAGGCATAAAAAACTTACCAAACTAAAGCCAATTTTGCATCGTAAAACTTTCTTCTACAAATCTAAACCCTATATTCACAAATCGCTATAAACCTGAACCCACCACAAGCATATGTAGGCAAATTCTGCAATTTCTCTTGCGTCACTGTTAAAGAAGTTAATTAGATTACTTGTATCTAACTTTCCTAAATTCTGGAAAATAGTTTGTAGAATGTAGAAAAGAGAGGAAACATGGTATGCCACTTGCACTTGCACAGAATATGGTTTGATGGGTCTAGACCTTTTTGTAGCTTGTATAAATTGCTTATTAGAAGGTAAAATCCCTAAATTACTTAAAATAAACAAGAAGTGTGTGGTTTAAAGTTTGACTATTAAATCCATTAATAGTTGTTGAATTACAATTTCCATGCTCTTGCTGGACTTGCTTATTTTGTGCTTTAGATGCCCCTCTTAGAATCTTGACCACACCCTGTTTTGTTGGTCTGCATTCAAAAAAGGACCTTCATTCTTTTCTTTTTTGACTTTTAGACTTATGAAATAGGAACTACACTTTTTTTTTTTAAAATAAAAAATAAAATAAACAAAGAGGGATTTTGATAGATTTTGCAATTGGTTGACCCCTGAATGGAATTTTGTAGATTTATCCATAAAATTTCTGAAGTTTCCATGTCTAACACTTTGTGTCCATGAGCTATATTTCAACTGGTATTTTATTTTTTCAGGTTTTAATGATTCCTACACAATGTCCCTGATTTTTATTTGTCTGAAAAATTAACTCTATTCCTTGTAATTTCAGTTAGCAAGAAAAGTGGAGCCTTTAAGTTGAGTGAATCAATTTGAATACAAGAACACAAAAATCCTAGCATATCTACTTAATGCTATCTTTTAGTTACAAACTTCAATAATCGTCTATTTAAACATGCTATCATATCCATTAGTTTAAAAGAAATACTAGTCCCAAATACTTTTAATGTTCCAGATTCTCTTTATTATTCTCAATTAATCAGCAATCAAATAAACCGTAGAAGAAAGCCTAAATTCAAATGCTTTACTATAGAACTAGTGTGCAAGAAACCTGGCTTACCTTGCTGGAAAAGGGTTCATACCTGTCTGCATTTCTTCAAGTATTTGCCCCTTAGTCTCTTGGTACTAGCTTTGATACAAATAGAACTGTCAATCCTGATATGCTTGAGATTTGAGAATATAAACAAGGTCCCTGAATAAATAAATAATTAAATAAAAAAAAAGTGGAGTGAAAAGTTTGCATTAGGCAATAAACTGGACTAAAAAATTTGCACTGGACAGTGGAGAGAGAAAGATGCATCACCTGCTGAGCTCCATTCCTTTAGGAAGTTAAAAACATATGACACAATCCAAGAACTAAACTAGTTTACAAAAGACACAAGGTTTCCGCTGAACCCTTCATGTTTATTAGAAATATCTAGAATAGCAAACTATAATTGAATTTGAACCCATGGTTTAGTGGACTAATTTTTGATGTTCGCATTGAAGTGCTCAGAGTTCTTTTGTATATAAAGTTATATACAATGTAGGTTGTTATATATTTAAGATTAAAGAGGAGAGATTTCAAAATGCCATTGAAAGTGCTGCTGAACCTTGGTTTGAAGAGCTCAACTCCTATTTGATCGGTTGAACTCGTTTTGATCAATTGAGATATGGCTCAATAAGAAGGCTGTATAATATTAGAACCCTGTTCTTTGTTCAATTCCTGGCTTGATGACGAAGGAATACTCGATCGATCGTAAAAACTGTTTTTCTGTAGTTTTCTAGATGGGGATTTTCTGGTTTGTCAAACGGATAATACTCTGTGAATATTATAGTCAATCAAAGTGACTGTTTTTGAAGGGGCATAACCCTTCAGCTATAAATAGTGATCTATATTCATTTTTTGTAACTACCTTCTTTTACCATTTTTCATTAAAATTCACAAGAATTCTCTCGGTAAATACTACTTGAAGAATTCTAAGCTTAGTTGTGTTTGGGAACAAATTTGCAGTAATCCTTTAGTATCATTTGAGTGTGGGCAAATATTGTTTGAGATTAGCAAGGTGATTGTGTCTAAGCCTTTTGTTATCTATCTATTTATTGCTATTCCTTCATTGGATTATATACTTTTCCAGAAGTTTTTGCGCGATAACTGACCTCTGACATTATGAGCCTTGTTTTTCCTGCAAGTCCTAGTCCAAATGATCCAAAATATACCTAAAAACATTAGCAAATGTTCAGCATGTGACATAAAGTGTTCAACGAGAAAAACAGCACAAGATGCTATATTTATTGTCAAATGTCACGAGAAAGCTCCCTTTTTCTAACCGCTTAACAAGTTCAATCCTGGTTCTTGAAATATCCCCTTTTCTGAACATTAATAATGTTTTAAGTAGTTAACAAGCCCTAGTTTTGATTCTGCCAGAGAACTTTCCCAACTTTTAAATTTCAGAAGAGGGAGTTTTTTTTTTTTGGTCCAGTACAATAGAAAGTGTGTTCATAGTCCGTATGTCTATTAGTATTGTGTCCTGAACCTCTAATAATATATCAGAATGGCTTAACTTGCCGAATATGTTAATGTGGGAATTGTGAGTATTTACAAATAAATAAATAAAGGAGTTGTGGATTCTGTTTATGGCAGAATAGGAAAATTGTGGGTGTTAAACTGTTAATTGATTTGATTACTTTCACCTGCTTTATGAAGTGATGTGGTTATCTTGTAGCGGTAATTAAGTGGTACCAAAATAAAGCAACTAAAGCATGTCCCCCACGGCAAAATTACGTTACTAGTATATTACCTACAACCACCAATAACAGAAGTGAACTTCTTCCACTATTGAAGGTCCTGATCACAACAAGCTTTACATTTCAGGAAATGACACATAAGGTAAAGTATTCTAGAATGAACCTGCAATAAGAATGACAAATTGACAACCCTGTGATGAAGCAACCTGTACATGTCCACACTAAACCTGTATTTGTTAGTATTAGATAAAAGTCAGCCTCGTCAAAACACACCGATAAAAAATTACTCTTAAATCTCAGTTGATTGTTGAAGGGGTTCTGTCTGCATTTCAAAAGTTAGTCTTAAATCTCAGTTGATTCCTGAAAAATATCAGCATTTTCTCCCCTAAAAACGCTAAGGTGCACACTTTTTCTCTTGAGTCAATCTTTGCCTGCAACTGATGGGCTTAGTGAGGTGTGGGCCTACTGTAACGAGTGAGGCTTGGGCTTACGGAAGTGTGTTTCGGATTGGTAGGTCTTAAGTAACTGATGAAAATCAGGCCTAAATTCAAATAGAGCAGATTGGGCTTCCTAAACGGGTCGGGTTGACCTAGTCGAAACCTAATAATGTGTGTTTCCTTTGTTTGTTTAGTTATTTGTGGATTTGATTTTGTGATTGGGTTTCGGGTTTGTTAAAACAAAGTGGGTTTGTTTGTGGGTTTTGGTTATATGGAAATATGGTGGCTTTGGTTTAGGTAGATGGGATTTGGGTATAGCTTTGCCCAAGAAGATTTTAGATATTTATGTTCGCCAGTTTGTGGGTTTTGGGTATATGGAGAGAGAGAGAGGTAATAGAATACATTGGAAAATTATAAATCACGTAAATCTAAAAATAAATATAATAATACTTCATAATTGTTCGAAGGAACCTACGTGGTGTGTTGGTTATAATACAAACCTTGGTTCTTAAATAAGATCTGAGGTCTTAGGTTTAAAATTCAAAACTATATTTTACTTTTGTTAACATTTACAAATGTCACATTGCGTAAAGGACTATTCATTTATTCATTTGACCTCTTAAGGATGTGCAGCTACTGGTTTCAATTTAACGAATATCAATTACCAGTCTTTTTTGTCCTTTTTCATCTTTCAGCATACTATATATCCAAATTGTACTTGGATGCAATCTCACAAGATTTTTGTTTAATCGTACACCTTCCAGGGCGAAGCTGATGGTTCCTTTGAATTTGAAGATTTCCAGCCTGCATCTCTAAACACTACTAAGCAGCTTATTGGAGACTTAAATAACATCGATATAGTCTTCCATATTGGAGATATAGTCTATGCTATGGGTTATATTGCACAGTGGGCCAGTTCACTGCACAGATTGAGCCAATTGCATCAACTAAGCCATTCATGATTGGAAGGTTTGTCATAATATGCATAAATAGCTCATTAAGCATGTAGACATCTTCTGATTTTTCATATGTGCCATCATTTAATGTCTTTGCAGTGGTAACCATGAGCGTGACTGGCCAGGAATTGGATCCTTCTACCAGAACATGGATTCAGGAGGAGAGTGTGGTTTGTTAGCCAAGAACATGTTTTATGTCCCCACTGAGAATAGGGCTAATTTCTGGTATGGAAGTAATACTCAGATATAAAGAACTTTGTAGCAATTGTTTGCTTTATTCACCTGTCATATTCACTATTAGCCATAGGTGCTGCTCATTTAGTTCATACCTTTGACCTCTATGTAGTGTGATAGTATTGTTAGGATCCCAACTGCATGAAATATCTTCCAACACAGCTAGAAATTCTCTAAAACATTCTTTTAATTTTTGCCAAAAAAAAAACATATGCATCTTCACAACTCAAAACCACTCTTCAAAAATTCTGAAATTACTCCCAAATCCATTGTCTTACATTCACTATTAATGTGGGTTTCTCCAATTTTTGGCTGTAAAGAACCAGCTGCCAAATTGGTTCCACATAAAAATTTTAAAAAATTTACTTGTTCAAGAAGGGAGAAGGGGTGGGATTCTTGATGAACACTTACTTGTTTCCAGGTACTCCACTAACTATGGCATGTTCCGATTCTGCGTAGCTCACACTGAACTTGATTGGAGAGAGGGATCAGAGCAATATAGTTTATCAAGACCCTCGCATTAGTTGACAGACAAAGACAACCATGGCTAATCTTTCTTGCACATAGAGTACTAGGTTATTCTTCTGTGGGCTTTTATGTGGAAGAAGGATCGTTTGAGGAACCAATGGGAAGGGAGGACCTCGGAAAACTTTGGCAGAAGTACAAGGTTGACATTGCCCTCTATGGCAGCAGTACAATTATGAAAGATCATGCCCGGTCTACGAGGTATGATCTTGTATAACAAAGCTGTACCATAGTCATTTCTTCCTAGATTTTGCACTGCATAGATTCGGTACCACCACAGACATTGCAATTTCTTAACCAACAATTTAATTGTTAAAATAATGGTTAAGTAATAAAATCCACTATTTACTACCAGTTAAAACTTTTTGGATAAGTGGTAGTTTATCTTGGTATTAGATTAAGTGATCTTAAGTTTGAACCATGCCTCCACTTTACCTCCCATTCAAAAGTTAAAAATTCCACATGTTGGATTCACTTTTTGAGGGATAGTCTAAGCCTCATGAGGGACAACATAGAATAGTAGTTAAGCGATTAATTAAATTCACTCTTTTCTATCAAATTAAGCTTTTAGGACTAGTGGTAATTTATATCTTTTTTCTTCATGCTGCAGAATATCTGCACCAGTCAAGAGAAACACAACTATATAGGCCCCTTGAAGGGAACGATTCATGTGATTGCTGGAGGAGGAGGAGCAAGCCTTCATGAATTTGCTCCCATCAATACCACGTGGAGTATATATAAAGACTATGATAACGGATTCGTCAAACTTACCGCATTTGATCATTCACACCTTTTGTTTGAATACAAGAAGAGCAGGGATGGAAAAGTGTATGACTCTTTCACAATCTATCGAGATTATAGGGACATCTTGACCTGTACTGTTGATAGTTGCCCAGAAGTTACACTAGCACAGTAGTATCTTGGTACAGATATAAGGGAAATTTTTGTTGATGAGTGTTCATTAATGTTGTGTGTGCTAGCAGTTCCTCATCATGTTCTGCTGCTTTAATATTTATTATTTTGATTAATCAAGTCTAAGAAACTGAGCCTTTTATTATGTATGAAAGTTGTTATCAATTTCTAATCTATATCTGTATAATATCTAAAAACTGAAGTATAGCATTTATTGTTGCACGCTCTTGTTCAGTCTGTCCACTTCAATCCACTTTAATATTTCTGTCCAATTTGGTCCACTTCAATCCACTTTAGTATTTATGTCCACTTCAGTTGTAACACCCCATAAATTTTGTTACCAATTAAATTATTATACGTAAATTTTTAAAGGAGGCCTATAATTAAATGGAATAAATTAGTATTGGGCCCAAGGTATTAAAAATATGATAAATACTAAGGGATCTGAAGCCCAAAGTGAGGTGGCATAAGTAAATATATGGGCCTTGAAAACCCTAACCCTTTTTCCTCTTAGGTCTCACGTGTTTTTGCTGATGGGATTTCTTTTGCTTCAGCCAACTATTGAATGTTGATTCTCTTCACTGTGGCTGTGGGTGGAGACTTCAGGTACGATTCTTTGCTCCTCTAAACTTAGGATAGTTTATACTCATGGCTAGCTTTTGTTCCCACTTTTAGCATCTGTTATTGGCGTACCAAATAGAGAAAAAATAGGGGCTGCCGTTATGGATCTAAAGCTAGGATTATTTTATTAGAACAAGGGTGCTTTGTGGGTTATATATAATAGTTTATATTCTCATTGTACTCACCGTTAATTTGACCTGCATCCACGCCCTTTTGTTTGGCTAAATCCTAGTCCAGCGCATCAAGGGAATACTAGGCAATTGGATGGATAGATTAATGTATATTATAGGTTATCACATGTCCATCTTTCTGCCGCATTAAAGTCATGCATGGATTATATTAATGGAAAAGGGCTGCCTTAGGTTATTTGATACCTACCTTTGCATCTAGTGATACTAATTTATCATCTCTAAGCCACTGAGTATGCAGTAACTTTTTAAGCCCAAAAATCTGAGTATGCAGCAACTTTTTAAGCCCAAAAATCTGTTTATGCAGCAATGATTTTAAGCCAAAATCTGATTAGGTAGAGCCAAAAGATACGATTATGCAGCGGTAATTGTAAGTCCAAAAATCTGATCAAAGCTGGAAGTGAATTGGATAGTTAAGTGATTAAATGGTGAATTTTGGATATATTAATATTGTTTAGGATAAAACCATTTAAGTGTGAAAATAAATTTTGAAGTGGGAAATTGTGTATTGATGAACCTATTTTTGGTATTGCTAGGTTCTAATTCTAATGAATTGTTGTGATTCAAGGGAGGTTGATTTCCTTTATTTTTGCAACTAAGAGGTAAGTGGTGTTTACTAATTTTGGGGGTTTTCCCAAAACAGTGTTAAATAATTAAACTATTTTATATGAAAGAATATGTTGATATTCTATATATAAATGAATATTTTACAAATGTTTGATGTGTACATTGGCTATTCGTTTTATGAAAAACTTGTGGGACAACCTAATTTTATTTAAACTTGTATGTGTGAATATGTCTTTATATTTTGAGAAGTATGAATGGATTATTTTGTGAGCATATTGAATATGTTTTGAAAACCTATGGCAAGTCGTGGTTAGAAGCTCAGTATGATATTTAGTCCTTAGCAAGGGACAATCATGCTGCAGCTAGTCCTTAGTAAGGGACGGTCCCGAAAGGGGACAGTGCACATTTGATAGCTCCTTAGCAAGGGAGCATACTATTGAGGATCCAAAAGGAAGCTCCTTAGCAAGGGAGTGTACCTTTAGGTTCCAAAGGAGCCATCCTTGAGAAATGGGATGAAAGGAGGTTCCAGTCCCAAAAAGGGGACAGCACAACCCTGTCAACGGGGCGTAAACGTTGACCACGAGAAAAGCCTAGGGAATTGTTTATGTGATGGTATCAATCAACCCTGTCAACGGGGCGTAAACGTTGACCACGAGAAAAGCCTAGGGAATTGTTTATGTGATGGTATCAATATATATATTATGATGGCTCACAATATAAAGATATTATTTTCTTTTACATGGAATAGTTGATGACAAAATATTGGTGAATTATAAGTTGTGAATCTATGGAAAGAATTATTTATTTGAAAGGTTTGTTCCCACACCCCAATGTTAGTGAATTCCACTTATTGAGTTATCTCACCCCCCTTTATTTCCCATTACAGATACATTAGGTGGATTATTGGAGTAGAGATTCTTGGGAGACAGAAGTTACAAATTATTTTTGTGGAATTGAGGATTTTATTATTATTTTATGGCATTAAACTTTGTATTGGAGAATTATTTTGAGGATGTTTTGTATTTGGTGAATTAAAGCTCTGACTTTTGTAATCAGTTTCAAGGTTGCTAATTTCTTTTATTTAATATTTTTATGGATTATTCAGATTAAATAGATTTTTATTGCCTATGATTTTGGGGCGTTACATCAGTTCAACTTGGTTGCTTCAGTCCACTTTAGTCTATTCCAATTATAAGATCTATTAATAAAAATCTAAATGAGTTAATTTAATTATTTTGTCCAAATCTATTAGTACATGAAGTCATTTAAACATTTTTTTAAATTAATATAATCAAACAATAAGATCTTTTAAATAATGCACATATGAATGTTTTCATTTAAATTTTTAATATGAATGGAACATTTAAAATGATACTGTTTACTATCTAAAAATTTACAAAGTAACATGATTGATTAGTTTCACATCAACAACATAATAAAAAAATTTCCTATTATTTTTTTTTAGTAATACTTAGTTATTACAAATTTTACTACATATAAGTCTTACAAATCTATATAATATCTAAAAACTGAAACGTAGTGTTTATTATTTCTACTCTTCGTTTGAAGTATATCAACATAGCATTTTAGTCCACTTAGGTCCATTCAATATATTTTGGTCCACTTTGGTCATTTTCAATCTAATAGAGTCCATTTTGGTCCACTTAGGTCATTCGGTCCATTCAAGTCCATTTTGGTCTAATTGGGCTTTAAATTGATTCTTGGGTTGCATTTTCAATTTTGGACTCAAAATTGTTTTTTCTTCTTAATTTTTGGGTTGAAAAATATGAAATTTTATTTTATTTGGGCCAAACTCATTAGTTATGAGCTAAAAAATACCCAAAAAAATAAAAAAAGGCATTAGAGATATGGACTCTAAAAAAGCAATAAAAATATTAAATATTAAAAAAAAATCACCTTAAAATTCAAGTTTCAATAATATAGACATTATATTTATATTTGGAAGGAAAAGAAATATTATATTGCAAGACCAATGCAAGCATATCGTGGGAGATGGAAGAAAAATTCACTTGGCATGATTTTTGACATCGAGATGGGCCTCTTTTTTCCTAAGTACATATTTAAGATAGTCTATAATAATGCCAATATCAAGTTATTTTCTTATATTCATGAAGGTCATTGGCATTGGCCACCAGGCAGGTATGAGTATCTAGTATCCATTTAATCCAAGTTGTGTGAGATGAAGTTGGGGGGTGAGGATTCTCTCTCTTGTTTACCTTCTAGAACAAGTAAATTGTCCTGTAAAATCACTTGGGAGGAGATTAGAACTAAACGTCCCACGGTAGAGTGGATCCAATTTATTTTGGTCTGTCCAACTGTCCCTTCAATTTCCAGGCATTCTTTTATTATTTGGTTGGCCAATGAGGATTTGGCTTTCAAAAAGGGATAGATTGATACCAAGAGATTATGAAGATTATACTTTATGCATGTTTTACATAAATTGTATTGAAATCTGAGATCATATCTTTTTTTATTGTTCATTACAAAAAGAATTTGGATGAAAGTAACGAGTTATTTCTTCATTAGTGAACCTTACTGCAAGTGGGATGATATGCTCAATCGGGGAGTTAATTCCTTGAGGAGGAAGTGTTTCAAATCCACTCTATGCAGATTGGTCTGAGCTGCGTCTATCAACAATATATAGTTTCAAAGAAACACCAAGATTTACAATGTCCAAATTAAGTCTGAGGAAGGGATCCACCTCTCTATTTGTTGGACATTAAATCCAAGATGGAATTCTGCTGCAGAATAAAGAAATATGTCAAGAACAGAGTTCTTTGCATGAGTTAGGGGATATCTCAATCTGTTTTCAAGAATTGAGTTGTAGTTGCGGTGTTTAGGCACTTAATGTAGTGTACTTGCTTTTCACCCTTTTTTTGCCCCAGCAAGGCTTGGTTGTGTTACTGTTGTACTTGCAGACTTCTGCCTGTTCACAGAACTGTCTCGAGTACTGAGTTCTAATAATATCACTCATTCAACTGAACAAAATTCAAGTAAAAAGGTCTCAACAAGGAATATAAAGATTCTTGCAATTGGAGAGGAGCCAAGCATCACACACCATAGGGTGAAGTGCCTTTCTTTGGCTATATCTATCAATGGATGAGCATCATTTGTGCAACCAAGTTATAGCCAACTTCAGAGTGATACAAATTCTTTTTTTTTTTTGCTATAACAAAATGCTATTCATAAGCATCATGTGTGACTTTATATACTGATGCCTTGGATGAAATTCGTTCCCAAGTTTTTTTTTTTCGGGGGGATATAATAAGCAACTGATCTTAATCTTAGGAATTTGGCTTAGTCAGTTGCAGCAAGCATGCAACATTCACATTGTAATGGCATGGTAAAAGCAAAGTTATAATGAACACTTTGCAGGTGCCTTAATCAGTCCAAGAGTCCAGGCCTCAACTCACTTGACTATATCATGAAATCTTACAGCCATTTACAGATTTACCATGTTGCTAACAAGTTCAACTAACACCTACAAGTATACATGTGAAGTTCTTTCCATGCAATAAGGAAAGATTTCAAAGCCAAACTGGGTAGAGGCATTTGGTCATGCTTGAAAGAAGCCCTGCTCACTCAAATTCCTTCTCAGCATGATACATCCCCAGTTCATATTTCTCTGCTACAGCTGCCATATCTTCCCCCATCAACTGAACTTTATCTTGGATGGTACTGCAGGATTTTCCTCTATGATTGTAGTATTGTATACTATCTCTCAGTTTCGTCTTAAAACTTTCTCAAATCCCGGAGGAATGCCATCTGGGTCCACTGTATTGAAACACTTCCTATTTGAGCTGTGCAAGTGGGGCTCAAAAGCAATCTCACTTCTACTTTTTACCCCTTGTTTATACCCTAATATTAATTGTTCACTACTAGAAATCAAATACTTCGAAATAGTTGAAGTCTTTCTATCTAACCTATGCAAGTTACTCCCAGAATTAGAAGTGAGTTCATAATGTCTCTTGGATGCATATCTTGAAACAACCATATCAACTCTCCCCACATTCTCTCCAGCTACCATATCAATTTCCATATCAACTGCCTCACTATCATCCATGCTCACGCAGTCATTGTGTGCATATTCCACAGAAGAAATGACTGGAGGGGGTTCTGCATCTACCTTGTCAAGAGTATGATTGTCTTTTACAGGGCGAAAGACTCCCCAAAACTGGTATTCTGCTTCTAACCTTGCAATAACATCTATAAACACAAAACTATTTGTCATATTCAACAAGGCAAGGAAAGTCATGTACAAAGAACCACTTGGCTGTAATGTAAATAAACACACAAAACACCAACAACCACCACATCAACCCTGTAGCCAGAATCTTCAATCTGGAAGTCTGCTGGTGCATCATAAGTTCACATATCAGGATCCTCATACATGAAGAAGATATACTGTTTATAGTTTAGAAAAACTAAGAATTCATTTTTATATTGAAATTTCAAACTTACAGTAGCCCCCTCATATAGTATTCATAAATTTCTACACCCACAATATTTAACATCTGATAGAGGACCAACTAGATTCTTTGATTTTGTTTTTTGGTATCAATATTCAAGAAAAATGAACTTACAAATCCACAAGTGCACAATTATGTTAAACCAGGAAAATAAAGTAGTTCATACAAAAAAAAAACTAATAAGGCAAGGCCCAAGTCAGGGAAGTATAAATAAGGACCAATATATCAGGAGACAATCCTAGATTCCAATGCAAATTATTTCAGTATCAATAAGGATAATCTCAATCAAAAAAATAATCAGAAAACCTAAAAAGGTTGACCTTGTTATGCTCATCAATCAGAAAAGCTTGTGCTACAGTGAAAAGAAATAGGAAAACTGAATGATGTGGAAAAAAGATAACTCACTCTGTGAGTCCACATGCAGCTGTTTTGATGTAAATATCAGCAACTCCACACCATTAAAGCAGCTTCTCATCATTGAATTTTGGACCTCCATCTGCTCAAACAGGGAGGCAGCGTGCTCTTTGGAACTATAAGTGAATAGAAGACGTATAAAAAACTGCATAACCAAAAGATGACTTAAAAGTTGGAGCAGAGATAGCCACACAAAAATCAGATGCCAAGACAAACCTCTCAATATTATCATCAGGGGAAAAGTATAGAGCAATGTCACGAAAGTCAGGACAATCATTCTGAAAAAGATCTGCCAAAATTTGGGATTGAGGAAGCAACTCAACACTAAGGACTAGAGGCATTTTTCCTGAAAACTCAGAGGCTCTACGACTGATGGAGGGTGGAAGTTGAGCCTTGAACCCACCAAGAAAGTTTTTAGGTGCAGAAATAGTAACAAAAAATCCTCCCCTGAAGAAAGAAAAATCTTGCATTTCTCACAAATCCAATAGAGAAAAAAAAGGAAATGTTTGCCATGTACATCCTAAGAAACAATCTATTAGACAAAATAAAGAAAATATGTTACTTCTAAACATTCTTTTTATGATTGAATGAGTTCCAACATCATGAAAGAACAGATTATATACAAAATAAGAAGAGATTGGTTACCGACTTCCAAGTAGCATGTGAAGTAGGGAGATAATCGTAGTATATCTTGAATATAGGTAAAATATTCAGCAACTCGCTTTTTTCAACATCAGAGTTCTTATGTTCAGCAACAGCTTGGGACTTACCACCTACAAAATACAGAAACAGCAATAAGTAAGAGCAATTAGGTTACCAAATTGTTATATTGCCTACTACAGTCCCAATTATAAACACAATTTCAATAACACAAAAGCAACAAGCTACAGGTTCAAGTCCATGAATCAGCCCCTGCAAAAGTGGGACTTTGTGCACTAGGTACAACTCTTTTTCTATCTTATTAATGCTCTTTTACTAGAAGACTGCGGCAGAAAGTGTTATGATTGAGTTTGTTTTAAAGGCTGTTGAATGGATGGGTACTAGGGGATTCACTCCCTTTATACAAGCTAGCTTGGGCTTCTTTCATTTATCATATCTGGCTTTCAAGAACTGCAAGAGTTCACAGTGGTCTGATTCACGAAGAGGAGAAGATTATGGGTTAATCAAGAACGAGGTTAGAGCTAGAATGGGAGTATGCAATGGATTCAAAAAAATTGAACAATAGGGTACTGTCTAGTTATTTGGATATATGTTTCTTAATTATAGAATCACTATCTAGCAGTTTGGTATTGTGTTCTGCTGTTGTTGCTGCTTGTCATTTGATTGTTTCTAATTTTTCATGTAAGTATCTTTCTTTTGTTTCTGATTAATTTAAACATCTTTCTTGATTGTTTAATGAAAGTATCTAATTCAAAAAAAAAAAAAAACTGAGACCTGCTGTAGCCATTTCAGAGCAATCTATTGTCATGGTTCTCAGGGTGATGTCCTTCCCACCAGCTTCTGGCAATACCATCCCACTTGACAAACGTGATTTACAAATCCAATCTTCTGGAATATCATGGAGAACAACCGGCATGCAATAACTGAAAATGGAGAGATCAGAATGACAATCTTTGCACCATATTTATCAATTGAAAAGCATATAATTAAAGAGTTAAGGCATGAAACAAATCAAAAGAATGAACCATAAACATCCAACCTATTCCATCCAAGTGACCTTACAAAACTTTAAGAGTACTACATAGAATGATCATTTCAGTTCAAGACCTGAAAAGTACAAGAACAAGAGATCCATCCAACCAACTTGAACTTATGGTCTAAACACACTGCAGTTGGGTCCTAAAAGAACCAACATAAAAGCCTATATGGGAAAAAACACCACCTGAATTAAGTCTCCTTGCTTCCTACAACAAGAGTAGTTGTGTATACTTAAAAAATGGTGGAAATAAAAACTATGCATTTCATTTTTCATGTACTGATAGTAATTAGAAGTCATTGATCGGGCACTAAATTAGGAAAATAAAGTGAAATTAATTGCATGGATGAACATGCACACGCATGCACACAAAGGTGCTAGCGGCAAATAAGAAGTGAAAAACATTGAAAGTACTATCATTTTTATTACCAAAAAAAAAAGTTCCTGACTGACATGACAATAAGCATGATTAGTGTCGCATCAATAACTTTTGTTTTGTGTTTAAAAGTTGACACATAGTTTATACAGTTTATGAAGTAATAATTCTAATATCCTAACATCACTCATAAAATATTATCATACCCATGTTCATGACTACAGCAACTGGAGCAAGTAGCTAATGCATTGTCAAAACCAGCATCACCACATATGTCACAAATTTCATACTGCAAGGTGGAAGAGTAGAACATGAAATTCCAGATACAAGTACCAAAACATTAATGGAATTTAATTAAGTTCAATCAAAATATTCTAGTCAACTTTTGGAATTTATTAATTGAAAATAATTTAGTTCCTTTTTGACCAAAATAGGTCCTGGTTGGGAATTATTGGGATGTCTAAGTGCTTTTCTGACTTTTGGCACATCCACAGAAACCACTTTCGAAAGAAACCAGGTGACAAAAATTTAAGGAGGGAAAATCGGGACAGGTGGCACAAACCTATGTGGGGCATTTAAAATTTGGGCCCAAAAGCAGCTAAGGAAAATCTGGGCCACTACAGACTGCCCCTGCAGTCCAAAAGGACAGGCACCAACAGCCGCAATAATTATTTAAATAAAAATTATGATTTACTTGCAAAGGTAATATATTTATATTGTTAGATCAATTACTACAAAATTACTCTACAGAATTTTCATTTAAAAACACATTTTACTAGTAGTATTTTCTCCCCTATATAAACATATCTATAAAACACATGCATTATCAAGGATTCAATATATTATACATTTATACTTCTCTTTCACATCCTATATAAACACATCTATAAAACACATGCATTATCAAGGATTCGATATATTATACATCTATACTTCTCTTTCACATAAAGGTATATTTCAACGTGCATAGACCCGATAAGTGGGTTGTGGGGCTCATGCTTATATAAGAGAAGGATGTACACAAAATGCACTTACTAATTTCCCCTTCAAGAAGACAAAAGTATCTTGTGCATTGTATATATATGCAAATCCCCTCTCATAGCATGTGAGTTTTACACAATTGTAAAGTTTACACAATTTGAAGAATGATACGCATATCTTATGCATGATAGGTTCAAAGATACCACTAATTGAACTGATGGGGAAGGTCCTTTTAGTATATCATATAATTTTTTTTTTAATCTTTTTTTTCTCCTCATGGGAAGTGTCATCGAGGTAGATCTAATACTTTTTTCTCAACATTCTTGAAAAATAAAAAGAAGAAGCCATACCAGTGCTGATAATTTTCCCCCCTTATTATTCAATGAGTATGAGGAAGATTTACACCCAAGATGAATTAGACAACACTACTGAGCTACAATACACTCCCATTTTCATTTAACTCAGTAACTCAAACATTCACACTTCACAACAACAGTTAAAAAAGGAAAGAAGAAAAAAAATCCTAATTTTTCTCAAACAAAATAAATAAACAGACTTCTTATATATAAAATATATATATATATATATATATATATATATCTCCAGGTTAAAGAAGATGTCTTCGTTGGAAATACCAGGAACTCGTGACAACCTCAACATCTAATAAACAATTAATATAAAAGCACAAAAAGTATATCAGACAAAACCAGACATTATTATATTACAGAACATTATTAAAGCAAAACCAACCAAGTACATCAAGATTTCATGGGCACCATCAAAAAATTCATGATCAAGCAGTTACATTACTTACTGTAGATATATAGCATAATAAATGAACACGGAGAGATTCAACAAACATATAAAAAAAAAAACTTTTTTTATATAAATATAAAGAAGGTACCGAAGTTTAACTGGCATGGACCAAAAAAAAAGCAGGAGAGAGAGAGAGAGAGAGTATAAACAATGTAGAATAGCTATTTTACCGAGTGGGGTTCTTTCATTGTTGCTGATATTCTGTTCTTTTTGTCGTTCTCGGAGAGAGTGAAAGCTCAGAGGTCTCTCTGTGGCCACGGGTTTTGGGAAGCTGAGAGAGAGAGAGAGAGTAGGAGAAAGAGAGAAATGATGAAATGATTACTTTATGAACAATGGGTTTTTTTTTTTTTTTTTAAATTACATATTTTATTATATTGTTGTCTTAAAAATAAATTAAGTATTTATTAATTAATTTATTAAATTGTTGTACTACATCAAATTATATTCAATATCACGTTATTTATTTATATTGTTTAAAATTTATAATATTTTTATATCTTTTTGACTTTTTGTTTACTAATGATTAATTTATTCAGTGGTTGAACCTGGTCAAATTATATTCAATGCCACATTATTTATATAGTAAAATTTATAATATTTTACAAATTTTTGACTTCATGTTTGGATAGTCTTGGCCTTTTATGTTACAGATTTGGATTCGGATTTATGTCGGTGCACGGAATGATTAGAATTATATTACGGGCTAATTACACTTCTCTCCCTTAAGATTTGTAGGAATGACACTCCACCTCAAACCAGAAAAAGAAAAACACTTCCCTTCTTTGAAGTTTGAAGAAATTAAGACTCCTCCCTTTTGTTTATATTAATAATGAAATTATCTAAATTTTTATAAGAATCTCTTTAAAAAAAAATTAATCATTGTTAGTAAAAAAAAAAAAACTGATAAATTTAGAATAAATACGAAATTTATCAAGTACCGAAAAACACTTGCAACATAAAATCTCTTAATAATCCCGAAAAAAATAGCAAAAATTGCAATTAATATTTTAAAATGAACTTTAATTAAAATTTTAAAATAATGAATTTTTATTATGAAATAAGATAATTTTGGAAGCTTGAACATGATGTTTTACTAATTCCAAATTATCACATCAAATATTATTGAAAAAATTATGAAATTTGTTTAAATTTTGATTAACAAATGTCAAAGTGTATTAGTTGAGGTTAAGTTTTTTATTCCAATTGATCAACTTATATAGTATGATGGATGTGATACCTATCTTCTCAACCTTGTCACAGGCTCACAGCCATTGTGATGTGAGATAAAAAATGTTCTATCATGCCAAAGGTCTTGTAACTGAATTGTCACCTCTCCTTGCACAAAGTGCTTAGAGGTGTAGGGGAAAAAGGGTTCAAATTGCGAGGTTAGTAGAAAGCTATAATTATCTCTAAAAAAAATGTTCTATCATTTCCAATACATACATACATATATGTATATATTTGTATACAAGTGATAATATTTTCTCGATTGAGTTAACTCATAACCTTAGCCGGTTGAAGGAGCTCACTCCCATTTTGGTGCTAATTGGTTTATCGGTAATACAATATTTTGCAGGACAATTGTTCTCCTTATCAAGAAAAGAACTGAAAAAAACTCTGTTGAACTTCTTACATTTATCCTCATTTACTTACAAGTGCCAACTAGAATATATTTGGGGATTTGAAATGCTTTAGTATATTCTAAGTTCTAAGCTTATGTTGGATGAAAGTGGTATAACATTGTTTAGAGTTATATTAGGTGTTGATAAACTAGAATATAATGGACTAATTGGTATTTTATGCTTATTAGAGGTACCAAATATTAATGGCAACGTTTGACATGATTAAGTCACACTAAAGATAACATTCAAGTTTGGAATCATCAATTTTTTAAAAAGATTGAGTAGAATTTATGCAAAGATAAAGAAGTGAAAGTTACACAAGATATAGCATTCAAGTTTCGAATAATTAATTTTTAAAAATGATTGAGTAGAATCAAAGCAAAGATAAAGGAGTTCATTTCTTTAAAGTGTTTTTGTCTTTATATATTTTCTTTACTAGGAAAGAATATATGAAGAGATAGTAAGAATTCTTATAGACCATAATTTCTTTTTCTTTTTTCAGTCTTTTTTCCTTTTCACTTTTACGTCAATCTAATGTTTGTGTTTTTCTTTTTTTGACCTCAATGTTTATGTTTTTCAAAAACAAAGAAAATGGAAAGAGGAAACACACACAAAAAAAGGAAAACAATTTGTTAAACTTTTGAAGTAAAAGCGTTAAATGTACTAGAACCCAAGTTACACATTAATTATAACTACTAATCTACTTATCTAAAAGAAATCAATTATACATTAAACTATATATATAATAATAGGTAAAACAGAGAGAAAATCCAATTAAATTTCAAATTGAAATTCAATTAGAGTCTAATTTTGCATCACGTCTCTCATATAATCTAAATTTTAGAATTTTGTGCCAAGTGAGTTAATTTAGTATAAAAATTGAATTTCAATTGGAGTTTAATTTTGCCCTACGTGTCTCATCTAATCTAAAATTTTTAATTTTTGTGCTAAATTAATTAATTTAGTGTAGAAAACGAGGAGTCCAATATAATAAACCATAAAATACATAATCATATAACTAAAAAAAATTCAAATTTATAAGTCATCTATATATATATATATTCATATTAATAGGTAAAACTTAGAGAAAGTTGAATTAGAATTTGAAATTATAATTCAATTTTGCACATATTTAAATTTATGTGGGGATTATACCATAATTATCCACTTAAGCGTGTGCCATGTGTCTGCTTAAGTTTTTAAATCTTTGTGTCAAGTGAGTTAATGAGTGCAAAATACTAAGAATCTAATATTAATTAACTATAAAAAATTTTTAAAAAACAATTACATATATTCAATAAAAATCACCACATGTTTCTCAATAAATAAATAAAATAAAAAAATCACCACACATTCTATCTTATTAAAAATTAGAAAAAAAATGATCATAAGTAGTATTAAATTTAGGTAAGAATTTTTATTTGTGACTAATAATATTAACTTTAAAAAAATAATTTGACTAATTATCTATATTTTATGGTAAAAATCGTGTTTAAATTTAAATGTATCTATATGTATGCATGAATGCATGTGTTACAAGTTTTTTTTTTTTTTATATAAAAAAAAAAATTGACTAATTATTTATATTTTTATAATAAAAATTTTGTTTAATTTTAAATGCATCCATGCATTTGCATGGAGTTACACGCTAGTTAATATAAAAGATAATAAAATAAATTCAATTAGTTAAGTTGTACGAATAAAACTAGGGACAAAATATATTCACAACAGTTGGTAAATTGTTAATAGTTGGTAAAAAAAAATGATATCTTTGATGGCTTGGATTAGAACCACTAACAGATTATCAAATATGCAAGTATAATTTCAATGTTCAATGTATTTTATTATCAGACACCCTCACTCTTGCCTGTCATGAGCATCGTTTTTACCTCTCCTGGACAAACTCTCTACAAAAGTGTAGTAGTTGTAATTTTGAAAACTATCATGTATTCCGCTGTTCCACTTGTGAATTTGTTCTAGACTATAAATGTGCTACACTACCACAAACCACATGGTACAACCAACATGAACATCCCTTCAACCTCCGTTATACTCCTGAAGATGACTCCGGTGAATATTACTGTGATATCTGTGAAGAAGAACGAGATCCCAAACAATGGTTCTACTACTGTGCAGAGTGCAGCTTTCCTGCTCATCGTGACTGTATTCTTGGGGAAAATCCAAATGTCAAGTAACACATATAATGGCCACCAGTTGGGAGGTGCTACACAGTAATTTGACTCTCACCCACACACAATGTACTTTCATTGAAGAAATAAAAACCAATGACAATGTTAAAAGTGATCTATCAATGTGCACAATATAATTTCAACATTCACAATAATTGTTTATAGGAAGACCACTGTTGTTTTAATTTTTATGTATATTTTTCATTTAGGTTGAGCCTTTAATTCTTTATTTTTTAATCTATTGTATTATTATGGTTGTCTATTGGTGTAGTTTTGGGTAACTTTGTTTTTAAGATGAAGCTTATTAGGCATTTTATTGGTTTGTGGCTAATAAGTTTAATATGTGGGCATCATGTACATGGGTTCCACACCCCTTCTTTTTAATGAATTATTTACTTTTTTTTTTTAAGACTTGAACAGGAAAATCACTTGATGTCCACGGACATTCGCTGCTTGTGTTTTTTGGCTTCTAAGATTCTGTTTTCGTTCTATTTTAACCTATCCATACGATCTCCTGCCAGTTGAGAGGAGCCTTACATTTATAGAACAAAATAATTTTGTTTCTAAGGTACTTGACCTTTTTACTACCACAAGGATAGTGTTCCAGCATGTGGGAATGAGGTATTTGAGAATGGGAGGTGATGATGACAGTAGCAATGCTAGAACTAATAATGTTAACAGTGAAGTCTAGAAAATATTGTGGAAAGTCAAAATTTCTGCAAAGTTTCACTTTTTGTCCAGAAAATACTGCATGATGCTATACTAGTTAAGGCAGTCTTATTAGATAGAAAGCTTAGCTGTGATGTTGCTTGTAAAATCAGACTTCATAACAGAAGGTAGGCCCATCAAGGATTGACAAATTATTTCAATCCCAGATGGAATTTGGAAGAGAGACACCAAATGGAGTGGCGCGCTTTTGTTGCAAGTCTAGAGAAGGATGAAGACTCTTTGTTGGATGTTTTAACAACACATGCTTCAACAGGATGGTGGCCAGATCTAATACTGCATGAAAAGCAAATTTTCAAAACTCAAATATGGCACTAGATTTTCAAATAATGACCCTTGATATCAGGTCCATTACTAGATGATTTGGATAATGGCTCTCAAAAAAGATTGAGGGTTTAATTTGGGAATTAAGTTTCTATAATATCTACACGTATGTATAGCACTCCTTTCTCTACTAGCATATTTGAGGTTAAAGTGTTCTTAGAATCTATGTTAAAACCATGCGGCATCTCATGTTTTGTAAACTTATTTGTGAGTATGTTAATTATTACAACATTTAGCTTGGTACTTTGAAAGATATTGTGATATCCTGTCCTAATCCCTGTTGATTGTGTCTTTCGAGTGTGATACATCTTCTAAATTAATTTTGATTATTTTTACTCTCTGTTTGATACTCAGTTAGTCGCCAAATAATGTATTTGTTTAGAGGTATTCTCTTCTTCTTTTGCTTCATTAGTTCTATTCTTATTGTTAAATTGTTATTTATCATTTCTTGGTATGTAATTTAATTAATTTCAAAATGGGAATGTAGCTTTAGAACATTCTTGTTTTTCTACCTTTCTCTTTATCAGTTGTTCAATATATTTCACTTAGTTATAATAACGCATTTACGAGTGTGTTTAATTTTCTCAAGACAATCAAGTTAATGCCTTGTATTCTACACCATCCATCTGTACTAAGGCAAAAAAATGCAGCAAATGAATTATGGCCAGTAACAACTGATGATTATTTCCCAAAAGCTTTACTGTTTTTCCATCTACCTTTAGTTGACTAAGCAAAATTGATTGAAATTTACTGCCATTAATAAGCTTGACCAATGCTTGCTAGAAGGTATGCAGACAGGGCAAATGCTTATTGGACTGACTTTTTCACTAGTTGCCCAGTCTTGAAGCAATATGTCCAAATTCTGAGGGGATATTATTTGGTATGACATCAGTGTCAATCTGCCTTGGTGGTTATGTTGAATCAAAATAGATAGGGATAGCTATTCCTTCCATTCCTCCACACTTGATTTGCTGGATGCAAATGACCTAGCATCTCATGCTGCCATCCTGGAAATTCCTGGTAATTTTTTCTTGGTATTTGGTCACAAAAGTTATCTATTTTATATTCCAAGAACTCTGCAAGGAACACAAAGATGTGTTCTATGCAGAGAGAGGACGATGTTCTCCGGTCATCAATAGGGTGGAGTTTTCTCACCATTTATTTGGGTTATAAACATAAATGAAGGAATTTTCCTTATGTTAAAAATACGCAGCATGACAACTTGAATATTTGGCTGGAAAGAGATCCGATGGTGCCAACTCTGTCAGCCTAGAGGATGCTTTAGGGATTGCACAGCACCATGATGCAATCACTGGCAATGCTAAACAACATACAACCAATGACCATTCAAAACACATGGCTTTTGGAGCCTCTGAGGTAGGCAGCTAATCTTCATTTGAATTTGACATTCTGAGTCTTGTTTTATATTCTTTGCACCATTGTTATTGTATGATAAAACTCTGTAAGCTATCCTTTAAAATGCAACAAATTTTCATAGGCAGAAGCTGTTGTAAATGCTGTCCTGTCATGCTTCACTAATAAGAAATCAAGAGATCAATATGGTTCTATGAACCTATTATGGTCAGAGTTCAAAATCAGAGTTCTTGTTGTATATAAAGTTATATACAATGTAGGTTGCTCAACTCCTATTTGATCGGTTGAACTCGTTTTAATCAATCGAGATATGGCTCAATAAGTCAAAGGCTGTATAATATGAGAACCCTGTTCTTTGTTCAATTCCTGGCTTGATGACAAAGGAATACTCAATCGATCGTAAAAGCTGTTTTTCTGCAGTTTTCTAGATGGGGATTTTCTGGTTTGTCAAACGGCTAATACTCTGTGAATATTATAGTCAATCAAAGTGACTGTTTTTGAAGGGGCATAGCCCTTCAGCTATAAATAGTGATCTATATTCATTTTTGTAACTACCTTCTTTTACCATTTTTCATAAAAATTCACAAGAATACTCTCGGTAATACTACTTGAAGAATTCTAAGCTTAGTTGTGTCTGGGAACAAATTGCAGTAATCCTTTAGTATCATTTGAGTGTGGGCAAATATTGTTTAAGATTAGCAAGGTGATTGTGTCTAAGCCTTTTGTTATCTATCTATTTATTGCTATTCCTTCATTGTATTATATACTTTTTCAGAAGTTTTTGTGCGATAACTAACCTCTGACATTATGAGCCTTGTTTTTCCTGCAAGTCCTAGTTCAAATGATCCAAAATATACCTAAAAACATTAGCAAATGTTCAGCATGTGACATAAAGTTTTCAACGAGAAAAACAGCACAAGATGCTATATTTATTGTCAAATGTCATGAGAAAGCTCCCTTTTTCTAACCGTTTAACAAGTTCAATCCTAGTTCTTGAAATATTCCCTTTTCTAAACATTAATAATGTTTTAAGTAGTTAACAAGCTCTAGGTTTGATTCTGCTAGAAAACTTCCTCAACTTTTAAATTTCAGAAGAGGGAGTTTTTTTTTTTGTCCAGTACAATAGAAAGTGTGTTCATAGTCCATATGTCTATTAGTATTTTGCCATGAACCTCTAATAAAATATCAGAATGGCTTAACATGCCGAATATGTTAATGTGGGAATTGTGAGTATTTACAAAAATAAATAAATAAAATAAAGGAGTTGTGGCAGAATAGGAGAATTGTGGGTGTTAAACTGTTAATTGATTTAATTACTTTCACTTGCTTTATGAAGTGATGTGGTTATCTTGTAGTGGTAATTAAGTGGTACCAAAATAAAGCAACCAAAGCATGTCCCCACGGTAAAATTACATTTCCAGTATATTACCTCCAACCACCAATAACAGAAGTGAACTTCTTCCACTATTGAAGGTCCTGATCACAACAAGTTTTACATTTCAGGAAATGACACATAAGGTAAAGTAGCAACCAGTGTCCAAAAGCATGGAGGTTGAACATATTCTAGAATGAACCTGCAATAAAGAATGACAAATTGACAACCCTGTGATGAAGCTGGGGCATAGGTTGTTTAATGGTACATGTATTTGGAGTCAAGAATACTGGTTTAGAGCGTCTCCTTATCCTGGTCAAAATTCTTTGCAATGTGTGATCATATTTGGAGACATGGGAAAGGTGTGAACTCTTTTTCTTTTCTTTTTTTTTGAGAATCAGAAAGGTGTGAACTCTCTTGGAAGACTGTATGTGCATATGAATAAAGCCCATTTCCCCATTTATAATGACTAGGGACTTCAATACCATCTGATGTATGCATGTTGTTGCAGTGGTTATTTAGTGTAGCATTTTGTTGTGTATGTAAGGACATGTAAATAGATTAATGAAATTGTCTGACAAAATATTTAATCCCCCTTCCTTAACCTCTAAAATTCAAAACTATATTTTACTTTTGTCAACATTTACAAATGTCACATTGCATAAAGGACTATTCATTTATACATTTTCCCTCTTAAGGATGTGTGGCTGCAGGTTTCAATTTAACCGAATATCAATTACCAGTCTTTTTTGGCCTTTTTCATCTTTCAGCATACTGTATATCCAAATTTTATTTGATGCGATCTCACAAGATTTCCAGCCTGCATCTCTAAACACTACTAAGCAGCTTATTGAAGACTTAAATAACATTGATATAGTCTTCCACATTGGAGATACAGTCTATGCTATGGGTTATATTGCACAGTGGGACTAGTTCACTGCACAGATTGAGCCAATTGCATCAACTAAGCCTTACATGATTGGAAGGTTTGTCATAATATGCATAAATAGCTCATTAAGCATGTAGACATATTCTGATTTTTCTTATGTGACATCATTTAATGTCTTTGCAGTGGTAACCATGAGCGTGACTGGCCAGGAACTGGATCCTTCTACTAGAACATGGATTCAGGAGGAGAGTGTGGTGTGTTAGCCGAGAACATGTTTTATGTCCCCGCTGAGCACAGGGCTAATTTCTGGTATGGAAGTAATGCTCAGATATAAAGAATTTCGTAGCAATTGTTTGCTTTATTCACCTGTCATATTCACTATTAGCCATAGATGTTGCTCATTTAGTTCATGCCTTTGACCTCTATGTTGTGTAATAGTGTTGTTAGGACCCCAACTGCATGAATTATGTTCCAACACAGCTAGAAATTCTCTAAAACATTCTTTAAATTTGGCCCCAAAAAAAAAAAACATATGCGTCTTTACAACTCAAAATCACTCTTCAAAAATTCTGAAATTACTCCCAAACCCACTATTAATGTGGGTTTCTCCAATTTTTTGCTGTAAAAAACCAACTGCCAAATTGGTTCCACGTAAAAAAATTAAAAAATTTACTTGTTTCCAGATGTGCCAAGAGCCAGTCTTGAACTTTATTACTTTCTCTTTCCAGATACTCCACTGACTATGGCATGTTCTGATTTTGCGTAGCTCACACTGAACTTGATTGGAGAGAGGGATCAGAGCAATACAAGTTCATTGAGAACTGCCTCGCATCAGTTGACAGACAAAGACAATCATGGCTAATCTTTCTTGCACATAGAGTACTAGGTTATTATTCTGTGGACTTTTATGTGGAAGAAGGGTCGTTTGAGGAACCAATGGGAAGAGAGGACCTCGAGAAACTTTGGCAGAAGAACAAGGTAGACATTGCCCTCTATGGCCATGTGCACAATTATGAAAGATCATGCCCAGTCTACAAGGTAAAGTTGTACCATAGTCATTTCTTCCTACATTTTGCACTGCATAGATTCGGTACCACCATGGACATTGCAATTGCTTAACCAACAATTTAATTGTTAAAATAATGGTTAAGTAATAAAACCCTCTCTTTACTATCAATTAAAACTTTTTGGATAAGTATTAGTTTATCTTGATATTAGATTAGGTGATCTTAAGTTTGAACCATGCCTCCACTTTACCTCCCATTCAAAAGTTAAAAATTTCACGTGTTGGATTCACTTTTTGAGGGGTAGTCTAAACCTCATTAGGGACAACATAGAATAGTAGTTAAGCGATTAATTAAATTCACTCTTTTCTATTAACTTAAGCTTTTAGGACTAGTGGTAATTTACATATTTCTTCTTCTTGCTGCAGAATATCTACAACAGTCAAGAGAAACACAACTATATAGGCCCCTTGAAGGGAACGATTCATGTGATTGTTGGAGGAGGAGGAGCAAGCCTTGATGAATTTGCTCCCATCAATACCACGTGAAGTATATAGAAAGACTATAATAACGGATTCGTCAAACTTACCGCATTTGATCATTCACACCTTTTGTTTGAATACAAGAAGAGCAGGGATGGAAAAGTGTATGACTCTTTCACAATCTCTCGGGGTTACAGGGACATCTTGACCTGTACTGTTGATTGTTGTCCAGAAATTACACTAGCACAGTAGTATCTTTTTTTCTTTTCTTTTTATTTATTTATACAAGCACAGTAGTATCTTGGTACAGATAAAAGGGAAATTTTTGTTGATGAGTACTAAGTGCTATTTCTAAATAAAGATTCATTAATGTTGTGTGTGCTAGCAGTTCCTCATCATGTTCTGCTGCATTAATATTTATTATTCTAATTAATCAAGTCTAAGAAACTGAGCCTTTTATCTTGTATTTATTGTTGCTACGCTCTTGTTCAGTCATATTACCATAGTATTTCTGTCCACTTCAATCCACTTTAACATTTCTGTCCAGTTTGGTCCAATTTAGTCCACTTCAATCCACTTTAGTATTTCTATCCACTTCGGTCCAACTTGGTTATTTCAGTCCACTTTAGTCTATTCCAATTGTAAGATCTATTAATAAAAATATAAATGAGTTAATTTAATTATTTTGTCCAAATCTACTAGTACATGAAGTCATTTAAACATTTTTTAAATTAATATTAATCAAACAATAAGATCTTTTAAATAATGCATCATATGAATGTTTTCATTTAAATCTTTAATATAAAAGGAACATTTAAATGACACTGTTTACTAACTAAAAAATTTACAAAATAACATGATTGATTAGTTTCACATTAATAACATAATAAACAAATTCCTAATTTTTTTTTAGTGATACCTTAGTTTTCACAAATTTTACTACATATAAGTCTTACAAATCTATATAATATCTAAAAGCTAAAGCATAGTATTTATTATTTCTACTCTTTGTTTGAGGCACATCAACGTAGCATTTCAGTTCACTTAGGTCCATTCAGTCTATTTTGGTACACTTCGGTCACATTCGGTCCAATAGAGTCTATTTTAGTTCACTTAGGTCATTTGGTCCATTCAAGTCCATTTTGGACTAATTGGCCTAAAAAATACAAATAAAATAGGCATAAGAGATATGGACCCTAAAAAAAGCAATTAAAATAATAAATATTAAAAAAATTACCTTAAAATTAAAGTTTAATAATATAGACATTATATTTATATTTGGAAAGGAAAAAAAATACTACATTGCTCTTGGGGTTGGAGGAAATTGTTGAAAATGAGAAATATTTTTCAAGACCAATGCGAGCATATTGTGGGAGATGGAACAAAAATTCACTTGGCATGATTTTTGATATCGAGATGAGCCTCTTTTTTCCTAAGTACATATTTAAGATAGTCTATAGTGATGCAAATATCAAGTTATTTTCTTATATTCATGAAGGTCATTGGCATTGGCCACCAGGCAGGTATGATTATCTAGCATCCATTTAATCCAGGTTGTGTGAGATGAAGTTGAGGGGTGAGGATTCTTTCTCTTGTTTACCTTCCAGAACAAGTAAATTGTCCTGTAAAATTACTTGGGAGGAGATTAGAACTAAATGTTCTGCAATAGAGTGGATCCAATTTATTTTGGTCTGTCCAACTGTCCCTTCAATTTCCAGGCATTCTCCAATGAGGAACTGGCTTTCAAAAAGCGATAGATTGATACCTAGAGATTCTGAAGGATTATACTTTATGCATGTTTTGCATAAATTGTATTGAAATCTGAGATCATATCTCTTTTTAGTGTTCATTACCAAAAGAATTTGGATGAAAGTACCAAGTTATTTCTTCATTAGTGAACCTTACTGCAAGTGGGATGATATGCTCAGACGGGGAGTTAATTCCTTAAGGAGGAAGTGTTTCAAATCCACTATATGCGGATTGGTCTGAGCTACGTCTATCAAAAATATATAGCTTCAAAGAAACAACAAGATTTACTGTGTCTAGATTAAGTCTGAAGAAGGGATCCACCTCTCTATTTGTTGGACATTAAATCCAAGATGGAATTCTGCTGCAGAGTAACAGAGTTCTTTGCATAAGTTAGGGGATATCTCAATTTGTTTTCATGAATTGAGTTGTAGTTGTGGTGTTTAGGCACTTAAGGTAGTGTACTTGCTTTGTACCTTTTTTTGCCCCAGCAAGGCTTGGTTGTGTTACTGTTGTAGTTGCAGACTTCTACTTGTTCACAGAACTGTCTTGAGTCTTGAGTTCTAATAATATCACCCATTCAACTGAACAAAATTCAAGAAAAAAGGTCTCAACAAGGAATATAAAGATTCTTCCAATAGGAGAGGAGCCAAGCCTCACACACCATAGAGTGAAGTGCCTTTCTTTAGCTATATCTATCAATGGATGAACATCATTTGCGCAACCAAGTTATAACCAAGAAGAAGAGGAAATGTTAGTATGAAGTCCAGATATGATGATGATAATGATGATAATAATAATAATAGAGGATAAGAGAAAATGAGAAAGGTAAGTATAAACATTTGAACAAGTAAGCATCAAATTCCTTGCCCAATTTCTTCTCATGTTCTTTCTTTTGTGTTGGTGAATGTTTTTATGTGCCAAAGGCATAAGAAGCCAATATACAAAAGAAGTTATGGATGACCTCCACATGAACATATATTTGACGAAATTGATATTGAGACTAACTTGGAAGCTTTCCTAGGTGCATTTTGAAGTCAATATTGGATTATTCTTACAGTAAGTAATGATGGTTGTTTTTTGTAAATTTATTTAAGTACTCATGGGTCTTACTGCACTTTTTTGTATTATTCTTGAGTCTTACTGTACTATTTCAACTAACTTTTACCTTTATCTACAGTACTATCAGCAAAATAAACGGATCTCAAACGGAACTTAAGTGGTATAACATTGTTTAGAATTATATTAGGTGTTGATAAACTAGAATATAATGGACTAATTGATATTTTATGCTTGTTAGAGGTACCAGATATTAATGTCAACGTTTGACGTGATTAAGTCACACTAAAGATAACATTCAAGTTTGGAATCTAAATTGGCACCTCCCCATGTACAAAGTGCTTAGGGGTTTAGGGGGAAAGGGTTCGAGCTGTAGGGTTAGTAGCATGTTGTATTATTTCTCCAAAAAAAAAAAAAAAGTTTGGAATCATCAATTTTTTAAAAAGATTGAGTAGAATTTATGCAAAGATAAAGAAGTGAAAGTTACACAAGATATATCATTCAAGTTTCAAATAATTAATTTTTTAAAATGATTGAGAAGAATCAAAGCAAAGATAAAGGAGTTCATTTCTTTAAAGTGTCTTTGTCTTTATATATTTTCTTATTTTCTTTATTAGGAAATAATATATGAAGAGATGGTAACAATTCTTATAGACCATAATTTCTTTTTCATTTTTCAATCTTCTTTCCTTTTCACTTTTATGTCAATCTAATGTTTGTGTTTTTCTTTTTTTGACCTCAATGTTTATGTTTTTCAAAAACAAAGAAAATGGAAAGAGGAAACACACACACAAAAAGGAAAACAATCTATTAAATTTTTGAAGCAAAAGTGTTAAATGTACTAGAACCCAAGTTACACATTTATTACAACTACTAATCTACTTATCTAAAAGAAATCAATTATACATTAATCTATATATATAATAATAGGTAATACAGAGAGAAAATCCAATTAAATTTCTAATTGAAATTCAATTAGAGTCTAATTGGCGTCACGTATCTCATCTAATCTAAATTTTAGAATTTTATGCCAAGTGAGTTGATTTAGTGTAAAAATTGAATTTCAATTAGAATTTAATTTTTCCCTACATGTCTCATCTAATCTAAATTTTTAAATTTTTGTGTTAAATTAATTAATTTAGTGTAGAAAAGTGAAAATGAGGAGTCCAATATACTAAACCATAAAAAACATAATCATATAACAAAAAAAAAATTCAAATTTATAAGTCATCTATATATATATATATATATATATATATATATATAGAAAGTTGAATTAGAATTTGAAATTATAATCCAATTTTGCACATGTTTAAATTTATGTGGGGATCATACCATAATTATCCACTTAAGCGTGTGCCATGTGTCTGCTTAAGTTTTTAAATCTTTGTATCAAGTGAGTTAATGAGTGCAAAATACTGAGAATCTAATATTAATTTACTATAAATTTAAAAAAAAAATTACATATATTCAATAAAAATCACCACATGTTTCTTAAAAAATAAATAAAATAAAAATCACCACACATTCTATCTTATTAAAAATTAGAAGGAAAAAAATGATCATAAGTAATATTAAATTTAGATGAGAATTTTTATATGTGACTAATAATATTAACTTTAAAAAAATAATTTGACTAATTATCTATATTTTATGATAAAAATTGATTTTAATTTTAAATGTATCTATACGTATGCATGAATGCATGTGTTACATGTTTTTTTTTTTTTTTCACTAATTATTTATATTTTTATAATAAAGATTTTGTTTAATTTTAAATGCATCCATGCAATTGTATGGAGTTGCATGCTAGTTAATATAAAAGATAACAAAATAAATTCAATTAGTTAAGTCGTATGAATAAAGCTAGGGACGCAATATATTCACAATAGGTGGTAAATTGTTAATAGTTGGTAAAAAAAAAAAATGATACCTTTGATGGCTCAAATTAGAACCACTAATAGATTATCATCTATGATTTAATATAGTTACACATATAATTAATAAAATATAATACAATATATGATGCTTCTTTTGGGTGTTGAATACATTACATAATTAGGATTGATCTATCATCATCAAATTACTATTTTATCGCCAAAAGGTGTGCATCCCAACTAGCACATCTTGATGTTTTCAAAGAATATATCTAAGGACAAAAAGATGGAGTTTCATGCATGCGTGTATAACCTAGATAGAGATGCATAAAGAAATATAATAAATGAATGAGAAATAAATTGATTGTATCGACATGTTTACAAGAAAAAAAGAAAAAAAACAAAAGAGAGGAAATGTTAGTATGAAGTCTAGATATAATAATAATAATAATAATAATAATAATAATAATAATAATAATTGTGGGGATCGTTCGACTAAATGGGCCCCTAGGATTCAGAGTGGGGTCAGGACTGTTGGGCCAGTGGCCCATCAGTGACCGTATACCCGTCCGAGGACACCCTGGTCCTCGGCAGAACTCGTCCGAGGACGATCGTTTCCGAGGACGATCAAGACGTGGGCTCATCGCGATCAGAGCTCCAAATTCGGTCATCTCAAAGGGTAGTGTAGCCGACTAAAAATGAAAGAGATAAGACAAACAAATATCTGAAGCTACAGCTACCTCCGCATTAATGACCTCTCAACCAACTCTCTGGCCGCATTAATGTGCAGGTGATACCTGAACAGTGGGAAGGCAGCCTTACAGCTGCCCATAGGAAGTTCCAGGAGGTGCCAGATGGGACAGAAAGAAATCCTCCGGACCTAACCTACACGTGTGCGGCGAAGATGGAGCGCAAAGGGAGGTATATAAACTAAAAGAAGAATCTAAAAAAGGGGATCGAAAGAAAAAAGAAAAAAGAGGAGGACGAAGAAACGGAGAGGAACAAGAGAGAAGAAAGCAAGAAGGAAAAGTGGTATTATTGACAGAAGAAAAATATTTGTGAGACCAACCTTGTATTTGAAACAGGTTTAAGGGAGATCTTGGAGGGAAATGCTATAGTTAACCTAGTTCTTTACACCCACGCTCTAAAAATTGTATTGTCTGGGCCTTTTACGTGTGAACCCTATACTGTTAGGTTCGTCACCAAATCGTGTCCTTACAATAATAAAAGGGTAAGAGAAAATGAGAAAGATAAGTATAAACATTTGAACAAGAAAGCATCAAATTCCTTGCCCAATTTCTTCTCATTTTTTTTTTTTTTTGTGTGTGTGTGTGTGTGTGTTGGTGAATGTTAAGGGAAAATGAGAAAGATAAGTATAAACATTTGAACAAGTAAGCATCAAATTCCTTGCCCAATTTTTTCTAATGTTCTTTCTTTTGTGTTGGTGAATGTTTTTATGTGCCAAAGGCATAAGAAGCCTATATATAGAAGAAGTATGGATGACCTCCACATGAACACATATTTGATGAAATTGATATTGAGACTAACTTGGAAGCTTTCCTTGGTGCATTTTGAAGTCAATATTGGATTATTCTTATAGTAAGTAATGATGCTTTTGCAAATTTATTTATATGCATGTGTGTTTTTCTAATTACTTTATATAAATAATATGTTGATTTGATTGCTTAAATTTTGTTGTATAGATGATTTGATTGCTTAAATTTTGTTGTATAGATGTAAAATAAAGCAAAATTTTTGGCTTATTTAGTACTTTTGAATTAACATTATATTTTTGTGAGAAATATATTATTGCTAAATGGTTTTGGTTCATGCTACATTTGACTTTGCTTTCATAAAAATTACATCAATTAGTTACTTTTTTTAAATCACTATTTTCTTGAATTCACATTCTTATTAAATATCTATTATAGGTTAATCACATGCAAGAATTTGCAACAATCAGTTGCGATCCACTGCTTAGTGTAAAGAATTTGACATGAGAACCCTAATAAAATCTCATTCCCTTTATAATGTAAAGAATAACTTGTACATAGTGCCTATTAAATATTCATTTTTATCTTTTATTAATAATCTTAGTTGAAAATTCATAATTTTTTTAATACTCATTTTAAAGAACTTTTATCTATCTCAATATTTAAAACTTTTCAACATTGTCTTCCACATTTTACATTGAAAAAAAAAAGAACAATAAATATTTACTTTAGGAACTAAATCACTAGCTCTATTTAATATTTATTAAAAAAAAAACCCTTAGATTGTAAGTAAGCATTTTATTTTATTTGTTGGTAACTTCTATTTTCTATTTTTATATATTTTTTTTAAAAACTGTTCCACTTGTCCCAAAAAAATAATTTTCTGTATAAAATGATGAGTTATAAATTATTATGATTATTTTTAGGAGATAACGCGTGAGTGCAACACTCACTTGACTCATGCCTCCAAAACTTCAAAAAAGGATGTTCTTACAGTCAAATATTTGACAGAAGGACACTAATAAAATCTAATTCCATTTGTAACGTAAAGAACAACTTATACATTGTGCCTACTGCCTACCAAATATTCATTGAAAATTCATAATATTTTTTTAATACTCATTTTAAAAAATTATTATCTATCTCAATATTTAAAACTTTTCAACATTGATTTCCACATTTTACATTGAAAAAAAACCAGTAAGCATTACTTTAGGGAAACTAAATCACAAGCTTTATTTAATATTTATTAACAGCCTTTTATTTGTAATTAATTTTTTTTATAAACTTTATTTTTAATTAAACGCTTCTTCTAAATCCAACCACTTCAGTTTTACTTTTACAAGACCCAAATCAAACATCTGATGTGCGTGCAAGTGCAACACTCACTTGAACCCAAATGCTGACAGCGTCCACCTCCGAATGAACCCAAATGTCTCCTATCTTTCTTAAAATCCCAGAATCCTCACCTCTAATCTCACAAGCTGACATTAAAAATTGGATTTCCAAATCAAATTTGAGCAAGCCCAGCCAGCAAGAGCATTAGCGTCTAAGCTTAGTGGGGAAGTGCGAGATTGTCGATTTGGTATTGGTCTTTACTCTTTATACAATACTTTACTGATTGTTCCATGTGACTTGATGATAATTAGTCAGAAAACAAATGCTACCAGCCTTCAATCAAACATCTCATGTGCTTCTCTCTCTTTCTCGGTTTGTTTTGCACTGTCATTATTTTCTAACTAAATTTGATGTTGTCCAGACGATGGAGCTTCAACATTGGCGGCATTGGCGGCATCCGTTGGTCTTCAATGAAGACGAGAGAAGTGGACGTCTTTGTTGGGGGTGCTTCGAACCAGTATTTGGGCCTAGCTATAGTTGTATAGAAAGCGATTGCGATGGTTACTACTATCATCATAAATCATGTGCTGAACTACCCATTGGGCTGCACCATCCCTCACACCCAAATCATCCTCTTATTCTCTTTGGCATAAATACATATCGTAAGAACAACAAAGAAGAATATGAGAGATTTAGCAAATGCGACGTCTGCGGAGAAAAGAGTAATGAATACAGTTATTGTTGTTACCGTTGCAACTTCATCATTCACATCAGATGTTCTTCTTTATCACTCACCATCCAAACTGAAGTCCATGACCACCAATTGACCCGCATTTGGAAGCTAATGAAGTTCACTTGCGACTTCTGTGGCAAAGAAGGCAATCAGCCCTACCTCTGTGTCCCATGCGATTTCGGTATACATTCACGTTGTGCTGCTTGCCCACGCAGACTGAAAGTTTATCGTCACGACCACCCTCTCCACCTCACCCCTTCTCTTGAAGTCCATCAATCCGACTCTCCAATTTGCCTACTCTGTGTTCGAAAAGTGGATACACTCTGCCTTTACTATTGCTCAATATGCGATTTTGCTGCCCACCTCTATTGTGCTATGCTCCACTGGAACCGGGAGTACATAAATTTGCAGGAACTTAAAGAGGAGCAGTCCACCGAGTCAAAATCTGAAGATCCAGAGCTCCATCAATCCTTTGACTCAAAAATTTGCAAAGTCATAAAAACCACTATGGGGGAGGATGGAACTGAAATAGCCACAGAAATCAAACACTTTCAGTCACGGGCACGATTTGAAGCTTACTGATGAGATTCCGAATAACACAAAATGCAACGGGTGCGTACAATCCACTCTCTCTCCATTTTACGGTTGTACCCCGTGTAGCTTCTTTTTTCATAAATCTTGTTCTAAATTACCCAAAATAAAACGACACCCAATTCATGAACACCCTCTCACCCTCAGTTATCAGCAAGCTTCTTTTTTCTGTAGTGCCTGTGGCCAGAGGTGCAACGGCTTAAAATACAACTGTCAAATATGCAAGCGTAATTACAATGTTCAATGTATTTTATTATCAAACCCCCTCACTCTTGCCTGTCATGAGCATCGTCTTTACCTCTCCAAGACAAACTCTCTACAACAGTGTAGTAGTTGTAATTCTGAAAGGTATAATGTATTCCGCTGTTCCACTTGTGAATTTGCTCTAGACTTTAAATGTTACACTACCACAAACCACATGGTACAACCAACATGAACATCCCTTCAACCTCCGTTATACTCCTGAAGATGACTCCGGTGAATATTACTGTGATATCTGTGAAGAAGAACGAGATCCCAAGCAATGGTTCTACTACTGTGCAGAGTGCAGCTTTCCTGCTCATCGTGATTGTATTCTTGGGGAAAATCCAAATGTCAAGCAACACATAATGGCCACCATTTGGGAGGTGCTACGCAGTAATTTGACTCTCACCCACACATAATGTACTTTCATTGAAGAAATAAAAATCAATGACAATGTTAAAAGTGATCTATCAATGTGCCCAATATAATTTCAACATTCACAATAATTGTTTATAGGAAGACCACTGTTGTTTTAATTTTTATGTATATTTTTCATTTAGGTTGAACCTTTAATTCTTTATTTCTTAACCTATTGTATTATTATGGTTGTCTATTGGTGTAGTTTTGGGGAACTTTGATTTTAAGATGAAGCTTATTAGGCATTTTATTGGTTTGTGGCTAATAAGTGTAATATGTGGACATCATGTACATGGGTTCCACACCCCTGCTTGTTAATGAATTATTTACTTTTTTTTTTAAGACTTGAACAGGAAAATCACTTGATGTCCACGGACATTCACTGCTTGTGTTTTTTGGCTTCTAAGATTCTGTTTTCGTTCTATTTTAACCTATCCATAGGATCTCCTGCCAGTTGAGAGGAGCCTTACATTTATAGAACAAAATAATTTTGTTTCTAAGGTACTTGACCTTTTTACTACCACAAGGATAGTGTTCCGGCATGTGGGAATGAGGTATTTGAGAATGGGAGGTGATGATGACAGTAACAATGCTAGAACTAATAATGTTAACAGTGAAGTCTAGAAAATATTGTGGAAAGTCAAAATTTCTGCAAAGTTTCACTTTTTGTCCAGAAAATACTGCATGATGCTATACTAGTTAAGGAGTCTTATTAGATAGAAAGCTTAGCTGTGATGTTGCTTGTAAAATCAGACTTCATAACAGAAGGTAGGCCCTCAAGGATTGACAAATTATTTCAATCCCAGATGGAATTTGGAAGAGAGATACCAAATGGAGTGGCGTGCTTTTGTTGCAAAGTCTAGAGAAGGAAGAAGACTCTTTGTTGGATGTTTTAACAACACATGCTTCAACAGGATGGTGGCCAGATCTAATACTGCATGAAAAGCAAATTTTCAAAACTCAAATATGGCACTAGATTTTCAAATAATGACTCTTGATATCAGGTCCATTACTAGATGATTTGGATAATGGCTCTCAAAAAAGATTGAGGGTTTAATTTGGGAATTAAGTTTCTATAATATCTACACGTATTTATATCACTCCTTTCTCTACTAGCATATTTGAGGTTAAAGTGTTCTTAGAATCTGTGTTAAAACCATGCGGCATCTCATGTTTTGTAAACTTATTTGTGAGTATGTTAATTATTACAACATTAGCTTGGTACTTTGAAAGATATTGTGATATCCTGTCCTAATCCCTGTTGATTGTGTCTTTCGAGTGTGATACATCTTCTAAATTAATTTTGATTATTTTTACCCTCTGTTTGATACTCAGTTAGTCGCCAAATAATGTATTTGTTTAGAGGTATTCTCTTCTTCTTATGCTTTATTAGTTCTATTCTTATTGTTAAATTGTTATTTATCATTTCTTGGTATGTAATTTAATTAATTTCAAAATGGGAATGGAGCTTTAGAACATTCTTGTTTTTCTACCTTTCTCTTTATCAGTTGTTCAATATATTTCACTTAGTTATAATAACACATTTACGAGTGTGTTTAATTTTCTCAAAATGATCAAGTTAATGCCTTGTATTCTACACCATCTATCTGTACTAAGGCAAAAAAATGCAGCAAATGAATTATGGCCAGTAAAAACTGATGATTATTTCCCAAAAGCTTTACTGTTTTTCCATCTACCTTTAGTTGACTAAGAAAAATTGATTGAAATTTACTGCCATTAATAAGCTTGACCAATGCTTGCTAGAAGGTATGCAGACAGGGCAAATGCTTATTGGACTGACTTTTTTACTAGTTGCCCAGTCTTTAAGCAATATGTCCAAATTCTGAGGGGATATTATTTGGTATGACATCAGTGTCAATCTGCCTTGGTGGTTATGTTGAATCAAAATAGATAGGGATAGCTATTCCTTCCATTCCTCTACACTTGATTTGCTGGACGCAAATAACCTAGCATCTCATGTTGCCATCCTGGAAATTCCTGGTAATTTTTTCTTGGTATTTGGTCACAAAAGTTATCTATTTTATATACCAAGAACTCTGCAAGGAACACAAAGATGTGTTCTATGCAGAGAGAGGATGATGTTTTCCGATCATCAATAGGGTGGAGTTTTCTCACCATTTATTTGGGTTATAAACATAAATGAAGGAATTTTCCTTATGTTAAAAATACGCAGCATGACAACTTGAATATTTGGCTGGAAAGAGATCCGATGGTGCCAACTCGGTCAGCCTAGAGGATGCTTTAGGGATTGCACAGCACCATGATGCCATCACTGGCAATGCTAAACAACATACAACCAATGACCATGCAAAACACATGGCTTTTGGAGCCTCTGAGGTAGGCAGCTAATCTTCATTTGAATTTCACATTCTGAGTCTTGTTTTATATTCTTTGCACCATTGTTATTGTATGATAAAACTCTGTAAGCTATCCTTTAAAATGCAACAAATTTCCATAGGCAGAAGCTGTTGTAAATGCTGTCCTGTCATGCTTCACTAATAAGAAATCAAGAGATCAATATGGTTCTATGAACCTATTATGGTCAGAGTTCAAAATCAGAGTTCTTGTTGTATATAAAGTTATATACAATGTAGGTTGTTTTATATTTAAGATTAAAGAGGAGAGATTTCAAAATGCCATTGAAAGTGCTGCTGAGCCTTGGTTTAAAGAGCTCAACTCCTATTTGATCGGTTGAACTTGTTTTGATCAATTGAGATATGGCTCAATAAGTCAAAGGTTGTATAATATGAGAACCCTGTTCTTTGTTCAATTCTTGGCTTGATGACGAAAGAATACTCGATCGATCATAAAAACTGTTTTTCTGCAGTTTTCTAGATGGGGATTTTCCGGTTTGTCAAACGGCTAATACCCTGTGAATATTATAGTCAATCAAAGTGACTGTTTTTGAAGGGGCATAACCCTTCAGCTATAAATAGTGATCTATATTCATTTTTGTAACTATCTTCTTTTACCATTTTTCATAAAAATTCACAAGAATACTCTCGGTAATACTACTTGAAGAATTCTAAGCTTAGTTGTGTCTGGGAACAAATTTGCAGTAATCCTTTAGTATCATTTGAGTGTGGGCAAATATTGTTTAAGTTTAGCAAGGTGATCGTGTCTAAGCCTTTTGTTATCTATCTATTTATTGCTATTCCTTCATTGTATTATATACTTTTTCAGAAGTTTTTGCGCAATAACTGACCACTTTCCTGCGAGTCTTAGTCCAAATGATCCAAAATATACATAAAAACATTAGCAAATGTTCAGCATGTGACATAAAGTGTTCAACGAGGAAAACAGCACAAGATGCTATATTTATTGTCAAATGTCATGAAAAAGCTCCCTTTTTCTAACCGTTTAACAAGTTCAATCCTGGTTCTTGAAATATCCCCTTTTCTGAACATTAATAATGTTTTAAGTAGTTAACAAGCTCTAGGTTTGATTCTGCCAGAAAACTTCCTCAACTTTTAAATTTTAGAAGAGGAATTTTTTTTTTTCAGTACAATAGAAAGTGTGTTCATAGTCCATATTTCTATTAGTATTGTGTCATGAACCTCTAATAAAATATCAGAATGGCTTATATGCCGAATATGTTAATGCGGGAATTGTGAATATTTACAAAAATAAAAATAAAAAAAATAAAGGAGTTGTGGATTCTGTTTATGGCAGAATAGGAAAATTGTGGGTGTTAAACTGTTAATTGATTTTAATTACTTTCACTTTCTTTATGAAGTGATGTGGTTATCTTGTAGTGGTAAGTGGTACCAAAAAAAAGCAACCAAAGCATGTCCACTCGGTAAAATTACGTTACCAGTATATTACCTACAACCACCAATAACAGAAGTGAACTTCTTCCACTATTGAAGGTCCTGATCACAACAAGCTTTACATTTCAGGAAATGACACATAAGGTAAAGTAGCAAACAGTATCCAAAAGCATGGAGGTTGAACATATTCTAGAATGAACCTGCAATAAGAATGACAAATTGACAACCCTGTGATGAAGCAACTCGTACACATCCACACTAAACCTGTATTTGTTAGCATTAGATAAAAGTCAGCCTCGTCAAAACACACCGATAAAAAATTACTCTTACATCTCAGTTGATTGCTAAAGGGGTTCTGTCTGCATTTCAAAAGTTACTCTTAAATCTCAGTTGATTGCTGAAAAATATCAGCATTTTCTCCCCTAAAAACGCTAAGGTGCACACACTTTTTCTCTTAAATAATGTATGTTTCCTTTGTTTGTTTAGTTATTTGTGGATTTGATTTTGTGATTGGGTTTCGGGTTTGTTAAAACAAGTGGGTTTGTTTGTGGGTTTTGGGTATATGGAAATCTGGGGGCTTTGGTTTAGGTAGATGGGATTTGGGTATAGCTTTGCTCAAGAAGATTTTAGAGATTTGTGTTCGCCAGTTTGTGGGTTTTGGGTATATGGAGAGAGAGAGAGAGAGAGAGAGGTAATAGAATACATTGAAAAATTTTAAATCACATAAATCTAAAAATAAATAGAATAATTCTTCATAGTTGTTCGAAGGAACCTAAGTGGTGTGTTGGTTATAATACAAGCCTTGGTTCTTAAATAAGATCTGAGGTCTTACTAAAATAAATGCAACTCTTTGACCTAGTTGAAATGGCTCACAAGTGGATATGGAATTGATGAAGCTGAGCCTTTTGTAGAATGGGGTCCAAAAGGAGGAGCCCAAGTGAGATCCCCTGCTGGTACACTTACTTTTGATCGGAACACCATGTGTGGTGCGTAATTTCATTTATACCTTTCAATTTTGTCTTTTCATCTGTTGGTTTTTTGAAATAGAATAACCTTGGGTAGGCAAACCACTGTAATCTTCGTAATGGAATTCCAGAAACTTGATTTGTACACTGGAGTCTGATACATCACACATTTTGTCATAAAAAGAAAGAAAGAAAAATTGAAGTAGAAGTAAATTTAATTCCAGCAAGGAAATTTCTGTTATGGATCTCTTGTAATATTACTTCTTTTTTTTTTTTTTTTTTTTTTCATACGTTAAAATCTCCCAGACTTTTCCTCCTGGTTATTTTTGGAAAATAGATGAATTTATCTTAGCCATTTACTATTCAGCTGCACCAGCAAGGACAGTAGGATGGCGTGACCCTGGATACATACACACCAGTTTTTTGGAGGAGTTGTGGCCTAACAAAGGGTATGTTATAATTTATTTGCTCATATTATGTTGTTTCTGGTTGTGTCATATGTTTCTGGTTACTTTGTTGGAAGCACCGCCAAAGCTAGGAGGCGGGAAAAACAACCATAAAGTGAAAATTTTAATAGGCTAATAAGAACTGAACTTTGTATCTTTCTGTCTTTCCATTGTGAATTAGCCCAATGAGTTTTATATATGGTCTCTTACAAAGTATTTTGATCCCAAATGTTAACAATTTTAACTACATGGATTCAATTGTAATAGAATGAACCTTGAATTATTGGACTTGCACATGCTATAATTTTAGCCCTCTTCTGTTTCATTTGCATGCTACTTTAACTTTCGATTCTTCTTATTGATTATTCAGGTATACATACAAGCTGGGGCATAGGTTGTTTAACGGTACATGTATTTGGAGTCAAGAATACTGATTTAGAGCGTCTCCTTATCCTGGTCAAAATTCTTTGCAACGTGTAATCATATTTGTAGATATGGGAAAGGTGTGAACTCTTTTTCTTTTTTTAAAGAATCGGAAAGGTGTGAACTCTCTTGGAAGACTGGATGTGCATATAAATAAAGCCCATTTTCCCATTTATAATGACTAGGGACTTCAATACCATCTGATGTATGCACGTTGTTTCAGTGATTATTAAGTGTAGCATTTTGTTGTGTATGTAAGGACATGTAAATAGATTAATGAAATTGTCTGACCTACTATTTAATCTCCCTTCCTTAACCTCTAAAATTCAGAACTATATTTTACTTTTGTTAACATTTACAAATGTCACATTGCGTAAAGGTCTATTCATTTATACATTTGCCCTCTTAAGGATGTGTGGCTGCTGGTTTCAATTTAACTGAATATCAATTACCAGTCTTTTTTGGCCTTTTTCATCTTTCAGCATACTGTATATCCAAATTGTACTTGGATGCAATCTCACAAGATTTTTGTTTAATCGTCCACCTTACAGGGCGAAGCTGATGGTTCCTTTGAATTTGAAGATTTTCAGCCTGCATCTCTGAACACTACTAAGCAGCTTATTGAAGACTTAAATAACATTGATATAGTCTTCCATATTGGAGATATAGTCTATGCTATGGGTTATATTGCACAGTGGGACCAATTCACTGCACAGATTAAGCCAATTGCATCAACTAAGCCTTACATGATTGGAAGGTTTGTCATAATATGCATAAATAGCTCATTAAGCATGTAGACATCTTCTGATTTTTCATATGTGCCATCATTTAATGTCTTTGCAGTGGTAACCATGAGCATGACTGGCCAGGAACTGGATCCTTCTACCAGAACATGGATTCTGGAGGAGTGTGGTGTGTTAGCCGAGAACATGTTTTATGTCCCCGCTGAGAACAAGGCTAATTTCTGGTATGGAAGTAATACTCAGATATAAAGAACTTTGTCGCAATTGTTTGCTTTATTTACCTGTCATATTCACTATTAACCATAGGTGCTGCTCATTTAGTTCATACCTTTGACCTCTATGTAGTGTGATAGTATTGTTAGGATCCCAACTGCATGAAATATCTTCCAACACAGCTAGAAATTCTCTAAAACATTCTTTTAATTTTGCCCCAAAAAAAAAAACATATGCATCTTCACAACTCGAAGCCACTCTCCAAAAATTCTGAAATTACTCCCAAATCCATTGTTTTACGTTCACTATTAATGTGGGTTTCTCCAATTTTTGGCTGTAAAGAACCAGCTGCCAAATTGGTTCCACAAAAAAAATTTACTTGTTCAAGAAGGGAGAAGGGGTGGGATTCTTGATGAACACTTTTACTTGTTTCCAGGTACTCTACTGACTATGGCATGTTCCGATTCTGCGTAGCTCACACTGAACTTGATTGGAGAGAGGGATCAGAGCAATACAAGTTCATTGAGAACTGCCTCACATCAGTTGACAGACAAAGACAACCATGGCTAATCTTTCTTGCACATAGAGTACTAGGTTATTCTTCTGTGGACTTTTATGTGGAAGAAGGATCGTTTGAGGAACCAATGGGAAGGGAGGACCTCGAAAAACTTTGGCAGAAGTACAAGGTTGACATTGCCCTCTATGGCCATGTGCACTATTATGAAAGATCATGCCCGGTCTACGGGGTAAAGCTGTACCATAGTCATTTCTTCCTACATTTTGCACTGCATAGATTCGGTATCACCACAGACATTGCAGTTTCTTAACCAACAATTTAATTGTTAAAAAAATGGTTAAAGTAATAAAATCCACTCTTTACTATCAGTTAAAACTTTTTGGATAAGTGGTAGTTTATCTTGGTATTAGATTAGGTGATCTTAAGTTTGAACCATGCCTCCACTTTACCTCCCATTCAAAAGTTAAATATTCCACGTGTTGGATTCACTTTTTGAGGGGTAGTCTAAGCCTTATGAGGGACAACATAGAATAGTAGTTAAGCATTTAATTAAATTCACTCTGTTCTATCAATTTAAGCTTTGAGTACTAGTGGTAATTTATATCTTTTTTCTTCTTGCTGCAGAATATCTGCACCAGTCAAGAGAAACACAACTATGTAGGCCCCTTGAAGGGAACGATTCATGTGATTGCTGGAGGAGGAGGAGCAAGCCTTCACGAATTTGCTTCCATCAATACCACGTGGAGTGTATATAAAGACTATGATAACGGATTCATCAAACTTACCGCATTTGATCATTCACACCTTTTGTTTGAATACAAGAAGAGCAGGGAGGGAAAAGTGTACGACTCTTTCACAATCTCTCGGGATTATAGGGACATCTTGACCTGTATTGTTGATAGTTGTCCAGAATTTACACTAGCACAGTAGTTTTTTTTTTTTTTTGATACAAGCACAGTAGTATCTTGATACAAATATAAGGGAAATTTTTGTTGATGAGTGCTAAGTGCCATTTTTAAATAAAGATTCATTAATGTTGTGTGTGTTAGCCAGTTCCTCATCATGTTCTGCTGCTTTAATATTTATTATTCTGATTAATCAAGTCTAAGAAACTGAGCCTTTTATCTTGTATGAAAGTTGTTATCAATTTCTAATCTATGTCTGTATAATATCTAAAAGCTGAAGTGTAACATTTATTGTTATTACGCTCTTGTTCGGTCATATTAGCGTAGTATTTATGTTCACTCAATCCACTTTAGTATTTCTATCCAGTTTGGTCCAATTTGGTCCATTTCAATCCACTTTAATATTTCTATCCACTTCGGTCCAACTTGGACACTTCAGTCCACTTTAGTCTATTCCAATTGTAAAATCTATTAATAAAAATCTAAATGAGTTAATTTAATTATTTTGTCCAAACCTGTTAGTACATGAAGTCACTTAAACATTTTTTAAATTAATATTAATCAAACAATAAGATCTTTTAAATAATGCATTATATGAATGTTTTCATTTAAATTTGTAATATGAAAAGAACATTTAAATGATACTGTTTACTAACTAAAAAATTTACAAGGTAACATGATTGATTAGTTTCACATTAACAACATAATAAACAAATTCCTAATTTTTTTTAGTGATACTTAGTTACTACAAATATGTGTTACAAATCTATATAATATTTAAAGACTAAAGCATAGTATTTATTGTTTTTGCTCTTTGTTTGAGGCATATTAGTGTAACATTTGGGTCCACTTAAGTCCATTTAGTCTATTTTGGTAAACTTCAGTCATATTCGGTCTAATAGGGTCCATTTGAGTCACTTAGGTCATTTGGTCCATTCAAGTTTATTTTGGACTTATTGGGCTTTAAATTGATTCTTAAGTTGCATTTTCAGTTTTGGACTCAAAATTGTTTTTTCTTCTTAATTTTTTGAAATTTTATTTTATTTGGGCCAAATTCTTTTGTTTTGAGCTAAAAAATACAAATAAAATAGGCATTAGAGATATGGACCCTAAAAAAGCAATAAAAATAATAAAGATTCAAAAAAATTACCTTAAAATTCAAGTTTTAATAATATAGACATTATATTTATATTTTGAAAGGAAAAAAAAAAAAATTACTTGGTTGCTCTTGGGGTTGGAGGAAATTGTTGAAAATGAGAAATATTTTTCAAGACCAATGCAAGCATATTGTGGGAAATCGAAGAAAAATTCACTTGGCATGATTTTTGACATCGAGATGGGTCCCTTTTTTCCTAAGTACATATTTAAGATAGTCTATAATGATGCAAATATCAAGTTATCTTCTTATATTCATGAAGGTCATTGGCGTTGGCCACCAGCCAGGTATGAGTATCTAGAATCCATTTAATCCAGGTTGCGTGAGATGAAGTTTGGGGGTGAGGATACTTTCTCTTGATTACCTTCTAGAACAGGTAAATTGTCCTGTAAAATTACTTGGGAGGAGATTAGAACTAAATGTCCCACAGAAGAGTGGATCCAATATATTTTGGTCTGTCCAACTGTCCCTTCAATTTCCAGGCATTCTTTTATTATTTGGTTGGCCAATGAGGATTTGGCTTTCAAAAAGGGATAGATTGATACCTAGAGATTATGAAGATTATACTTTATGCATGTTTTGCATAAATTGTATTGAAATCTGAGATCATATCTCTTTTTAGTGTTCATTACAAAAAGAATTTGGATGAAAGTACCAAGTTATTTCTTCATTAGTGAACCTTACTGTAAGTGGGATGATATGTTCAATTGGGGAGTAAATTCCTTGAGGAGGAAGTGTTTCAAATCCACTCTATGCAGATTAGACTGAGCTGCATCTATCAACAATATATAGCTTCAAAGAAACACCAAGATTTACAATGTCCAGATTAAGTCTGAGGAAGGGATCCACCTCTCTCTTTGTTGTACATTAAATCCAAGATGAAATTCTGCTGCAGAGTAAAGAAATATGTCAAGAACAGAGTTCTTTGCATGAGTTAGGGGATATCTCAATCTGTTTTCCAGAATTGAGTTGTAGTTGTGGTGTTTAGGCACTTAATGTAGTGTACTTGCTTTGTACCTTTTTTGCCCCGGCAAGGCTTGGTTGTGTTACTGTTGTAGTTGTAGACTTCTGCTTGTTCGCAGAACTGTTTTGAGCCTTGAGTTCAAAAAATATCACCCATTCAACTGAACAAAATTCAAGAAAAAAGGTCTCAACAAGGAATATAAAGATTCTTCCAATTGGAGAGGTGCCAAGCCTCACACACCATAGAGTGAAGTGCCTTTCTTTAGCTATATCTATCAATGGATGAACATCATTTGTGCAACCAAGTTATAGCCAACTTCAGAGTGATACGCTGCACTGCAATATGCTATTCTTTTTTTGCTATAACAAAATGCTATTCATAAGCATCATGTGTGACTTTTTTATATACTGATGCCTTGGATGAAATTCGTTCCAAGTGTTTTTTTTTTTTTGGGGATATAATAAGCAACTAATCTTAATCTTAGGAATTTGGCTGAGTCATTTGCAGCAAGCATGCAACATTCACATTGTATTGGCATGGTAAAAGCAAAGTTATAATGAACACATTGCAGGTGCCCTAATCAGTCCAAGAGTCCAAGCCTCAAATCATTTGACTATATCATGAAATCTTCCAGGCATTTACAGATTTACCATGTTGCTAACAAGTTCAACTAACACCTACAAGTATACGTGTGAAGTTCTTTCCATGCCATAAGGACAAATTTCAAAGCCAAACTGGGTAGAGCATTTGGTCATGCTTGAAAGAAGCCCTGCTCACTCAAATTCCTTCTCAGCATAATACATCCCCAGTTCATATTTCTCTGCTACAGCTGCCATATCTTCCCCCATCAACTGAACTTTATCTTGGATGGTACTGCAGGATTTTCCTCTATGATTGTAGTATTGTATAATATCTCTCAGTTTCGTCTTAAAACTTTCTCAAATCCCGGAGGAATGCCATCTTGGTCCACCGCATTGAAACACTTCCTATTTGAGCTGTGCAAGTGGGGCTCAAAAGCAATCTCACTTCTACTTCTAACCCCTTGTTTATACCCTAATATTAATTGTTCACTACTAGAAATCAAATACTTCAAAATAGTTGAAGTCTTTCTATCTAACCTATGCAATTTACTCCCGGAATTAGAAGTGAGTTCATAATGTCTCTTGGATGCATATCTTGAAACAACCATATCATCTCTCCCCACATTCTCTCCACCTACCATATCAATTTCCATATCAACTGCCTCACTATCATCCATGCTCACGCGGTCATTGTGTGCATGTTCCACAGAAGAAATGACTGGAGGAGGTTCTGCATCTCCCTTGTCAAGAGTATGATTATCTTTTACAGGGCAAAAGACTCCCCAAAACTGGTATTCTGCTTCCAACCTCGCAATAACATCTATAAACACAAATTTTTTTGCCATATTCATCAAGGCAAGGAAAATCATGTACAAAGAACCATTTGGCGGTAATGTAAATAAACACACAAAACACCAACAACCACCACATCAACCTATAGCCAAAATCTTCAATCTGGAAGTCTACTGGTGCATCATAAGTTCACATATCAGGATCCTCATGCATGAAGAAGATATACTGTTTATAGTTTAGAAAAACAAAGAATTCATTTTAATATTGAAATTTCAAACTTACGTTGGCCCCCTCATATAGTATTCATAAATTTCTACGCCCACAATATTTAACATCTGATAAGGGACCAACTAGATTTTTTTATTTTTAACTTTTTGGTACCAATATTCAAGTAAAATGAACTTAAAAATCCACCAGTGCACAATTATGTTAAACCAGGAAAATAAAGTAGTTCATACAGAAAAACTAATAAGGCAAGGCCCTAGTCAGGGAAGTATAAATAAGGACCAATATATCGGGAGACAATCCTAGATTCCAATGCAAGTTATTTCAGTATCAATAAGGATAATCTCAATCAAAAAAATAATCAGAAAACCTAAAAAGGTTGACCTTGTTATTCTCATCAATCAGAAAAGCTTGAGCTACAGTGAAAAGAAATAGGAAAACTGAATGATGTGGAAAAAAGATAACTCACTCTGCGAGTCCACATGCAGCTGTTTTGATGTAAATATCAGCAACTCCACACCATTAAAGGAGCTTCTCATCAATGAATTTTGGATCTCCATCTGCTCAAACAGGGAGGCAGCGTGCTCTTTGGAACTATAAGTGAATAGAAGATGTATAAAAAACTGCATAACCAGAAGATGCCCTTAAAAGCTGAAGCAGAGATAGCCACACAAAAATAAGATGCTGAGACAAACCTCTCAATATTATCATCAGGGGAAAAGTATAGAGCAATGTCACGAAGATCAGGACAATCATTCTGAAAAAGATCTGCCAAAATTTGGGATTGAGGAAGCAACTCAACACTAAGGACTAGAGGCATTTTTCCTGAAAACTCAGAGGCTCTACAACTGATGGAGGGCGGAAGTTGAGCCTTGAACCCACCAAGAAAGTTTTTAGGTGTAGAATTAATAACAGAAAATCCTCCCCTGAAGAAAGAAAAATCTTGCATGACTCACAAATCCAATAGAGAAAAAAGAGGAAATGTTTGCCATGTACATCCCAAGAAACAATCTATTAGACAAAATGATGAAAATATGTTACTTCTAAACATTCTTTTTATGATTGAATGAGTTCCAACATCATGAAAGAATAGATTATATACAAAACAAGAAGACATTGGTTACCGACTTCCAAGTAGCATGTGAAGTAGGGAGATAATCACAGTATAGCTTGAATATAGGTAAAATATTCAGCAACTTGCTTTTTTCAACATCAGAGTTCTTTTGTTCAGCAACAGCTTGGGACTTACCACCTACAAAATACAGAAATAGCAATAACTAAGAGCAATTAGGTTACCAAAGTGTTATATGGCCTACTACAGTCCCAACTATAAACACAATTTCAATAACACAAAAGCAACAAGCTACAGGTTCAAGTCCATGAATCAGCCCCCGCAAAAGTGGGACTTTGTGCACTAGGTACAACTCTTTTTCTATCTTATGAATGCTCTTTTACGAGAAAACTGAGGCAGAAAGTGTTATAATTGAGTTTGTTTTAAAGGCTGTTGAATGGATGGGTACTAGGGGATTCACTCACTTTATACAAGCTTATACAAGCTTGCTTGGGCTTCTTTCATTTATCATGTCTGGCTTTAAAGAACTGCAAGAGCTCACAATGGTCTGATTCACAAAGAGGAGAAGATTATGGGTTAATCAAGTACGATGTTAGAGCTAGAATGGGAGTATGCAATGGGTTCAAAAAAATTGAACAATAGGGTACTGTCTAGTTATTTGGATATATGTTTCTTAATTATAGAATCACTATCTAGCAGTTTGGTATTGTGTTCTGCTGTTGTTGCTGCTTGTCATTTGATTGTTTATAATTTTTCATATAAGTATCTATCTTTTGTTTCTGATCAATTTAAAAATCTTTCTTGATTGTTTAATGAAATTATCTCATTCAAAAAAAGAAAAAAAAAATACTGAGACCTGCTGTAGTCATTTCAGAGCAATATATTGTCATGGTTCTCATGGTGATGTCCTTCCCACCAGCTTCTGGCAATACCATCCCACTTGACAAACATGATTTACAAATCCAATCTTCTGGAATATCATGGAGAATAAGCGGCATGCAATAACTGAAAATGGAGAGATCAGAATGACAATCTTTGCACCATATTTATCAATTGAAAAGCATATAATTAAAGAGTTAAGGCATGAAACAAATCAAAAGAATGAACCATAAACATCCAACCTATTCCATCCAAGTGACCTTACAAAACTTTAAGAGTACTACATAGAATGATCATTACGGTTCAAGAGCTGAAAAGTACAAGAACAAGAGATCCATCCAACCAATTTGAACTTATGGTCTAAACACACTGCAGTTGGGTCCTGAAAGAACCAATATAAAAGCCTATATGGGAAGAAAACACCACCTGAATTAAGTCTCCTTGCTTCCTACAACAAGAGTAGTTGTGTATACTTAAAAAATGGTGGAAATGAAAAATGTGCATTTCATTTTTCATGTACTGATAGTAATTAGAAGTCATTGATGGGGCACTAAATTAGGAAAATAAAGTGAAATTAATTGCATAGATGAACATGCACACGCGTGAACACAAAGGTGTTGGAGGCGAATAAGAAGTGAAAAACATGGAAAGTACTATCATTTTTGCTACCAAAAAAAAAGGGTTTCTGACTGACATGACAATAAGCATGATTAGTGTCGCATCAATAACTTTTGTTTTGTGTTTAAAAGTTGACACATAGTTTATACAATTTATGAAGTAATAATTGTAATATCCTAACATCACTCATAAAATATTATCATACCCATGTTCATGACTACAGCAACTGGAGCAAGTAGCTAATGCATAGTCAAAACCAGCATCACCACATATGTCACAAATTTCATCCTGCAAGGTGGAAAAGTAGAACATGACATTCCAAATACAAGTACCAAAACATTAATGGAATTTAATTAAGTTCAATCAAAATATTCAGGTCAACTTTTGGAATTTATTAATTGAAAATAATTTGGTTCCTTTTTGACCAAAATAGGTCCTGGTTGGGAATTATTGGGATGTCTAAGTGCTTTTCTGACTTTTGGCACATCCAGAAACCACTTTTGAAAGAAACCAAGGTGACAAAAATTTATGGAGGGAAAATGGGGACAGGTGGCACAAACCTATGTGGGGCATTTAAAATTTGGGCCCAAAAGCAGCTAAGGAAAATCTGGGCCACTATAGACTGCCCCTGCAGTCCAAAAGGACAGGCACCAACAGCCGCAATAATTATTAAAAAAAATTATGATTTACTTGCAAAGGTAATATATTTATATTGTTAAATCAATTATCACAAAATTACTCTACAGAATTTTCATTTATAAACACATTTTACTAGTAGTATTTTCTCCCCTATATAAACACATTTATAAAACACATGCACTATCAGGGATTCGATGTATTACACATCTATACTTCTCTTTCACATAAAGGTATATTCCATCGTGTATAGACATGATAAGTGGGTTGTGGGGCTCTTGCTTATATGAGAGAAGGATGTACACAAAATGCACTTACTAATTTCCCCTTCAAGAAGACGAAAGTATCTTGTGCACTGTACATATATGCACATTCCTTCTCATAGCATGTGAGTTTTACATGGTTGTAAAGTTCACACAATTTGAAGAATGATTCACATATCTTATGCATGATAGGTTCAAAAATACCACTTCTTGAACTAATGGGGAAGGTCTTTTTAGTATATCATATAAATTTTTTTCTAATCTTTTTTTTCTCCTCATGGGAAGTGTCATCAAGGTAGATCTAATACTTTTTCCCAATTTGATCTTATCTAGGTTAATTGTTTATATATAAAGAAATATCTAGTTATTTCCACTATCCATTGTGCATAGATAACATATCAACATCTTTTGCTTTCACCCTCTTACTACAAAAAGTTTATAGCCAATCAGAAAAAGGACTATAAACAATTTAAAAGCAAAAAACAAAAACAAAATCTTTCCAAATTAGCAAACCCCATTAGCCTCTAAAGTTATGTAGTAAAATAAAAAATCTCAACATTCTTGAAAAATAAAAAGAAGAAGCCATACCAGTGCTGATAATTTTCCCCCCTTATTATACAATAAGTAAGAGGAAGATTTACACCCAAGATGAATTAGACAACACTACTAAGCTACAATACACTCCCATTTTCATTTAACTCAGTAACTCAAACATTCACACTTCACAACAACAGTTAAAAAAAGGAAAAAAATCCTAATTTTTCTCAAACAAAATAAATAAACAGACATCTTATATATAAAAAAAATAATTAAAAAAAAAAAAGTTTCCTTTAATGTTAAAGAAGAAGAAGATGTCTTCGTTGAAAATACCAAGAACTCGTAAATAAGGTGACAAGCTTAATTGCTTAACATCTAATAAACAATTAATATAAAAGCACAAAAAGTATATCAGACAAAACCAGACATTATTATATTACAGAACATTATTAAAACAAAACCAACCCAGACTCAACCATCAAGGTTTCATGGGCACCCATCAAAAAATTCATGATCAAGCAGTTACATTACTTACTGTATATATATAGCATAATAAATGAACACAGAGAGATTCAACAAACATATAAAAAAAATCTTTTTATATAAAGAAGGTACCAAAGTTTAACTGGCATGGACAAAAAAAAAAAAAAAGCAGGATAGAGAGAGAGTATAAACAATGTAGATTAGCGATTTTACCAAGTGGGGTTCCTTCATTGTTGCTGATATTCTGTTCTTTTTGTCGTTCTCGGAGAGAGTGAAAGCTGGGAGGTCTCTTTGTGGCCATGGGTTTTGGGAAGCTGAGAGAGAGAGAGAGAAAGAGAGAAATGATGAAATAAAATAACTATATGAACAAAGGGTTTTTTTTTTTTTTTTTTTTCTTCTTCTTAAATTACAAATTTTATTATATTGTTGACTTAAAAATAAATTAAATATGTATTAATTAATTTATTAAATTGTTGAACTGCGTCCAATTATATTCAATGCCACGTTATTAATATGGTATAAAATTTATAATATTTTTATATCTTTTTGACTTTTTATTTACTAATTATTAATTTACTAAGCGGTTGAACCTCGTCAAATTATATTCAATGCCACATTATTTATATAGTAAAATTTATAATATTTTATATATTTTCGACTTCATGTCGTCGGTTTGGGGGAAAAAATTGCGAAACAAACTATTTATGAGAAAAAATTAGGCACATGACACGTGTTCAAAGTTATTTAGTAAGTTTGACTCTTTTTGAAAGTCGAGTTTGGCAAACTTGACTTTGGACTGGAAAACGAACCTATAGTGGCGTTTTTGACAAACGCCACTAAAAAAAACGCCACTATAGTGTCTAGTTTCCAGCCCAAAGTCGAGTTTGCCAAACTCAACTTTCAAAAAACAGTCCAACTTAGTAAATAACTTTGAACACGTGCCACGCGCCTAATTTTTTCCTAGAAATAGTCTATTTGGCAATTTTTTCCCGATTTGGGCCTTTAACGTTATAAATTTGAATTCGGATTTATGTCGGTGCACAGAATGATTAGAATTGTATTACGGGCTAATTACACTTCTCTCCCTTAAGATTTATAGGAATGACACTCCACCTCAAACCAGAAAAAGAAAAACACTTCCCTTCTTTGAAGTTTGAAGAAATTAAGGCTCCTCCCTTTTGTTTATATTAATAATGAAATGATCTAAATTTTTATAAGAATCTCTTTAAAAAAAATTAATCATTGTTAGTTAAAAAAAAAAAAAAACTGCTAAATTTAGAATAAAATGCCAAATTTATCAAGTACTGAAAAACACTTGCAATGGAAAATTTCTTCATAATCCCCAAAAAATAGCAAAATTTGCAATTAATATTTTAAAATACACTTTAATTAAAAATTTAAAATAATGAATTTTAATGATGAAATAAGATAATTTTGGAAGCCTGAACATGATGTTTTACTAATTCCAAATTATCACATCAAATGTTATTGAAAAAATTATGAAATTTGTTTAGGATTTGATTAACAAATGTTAAAGTGTATTAGTTGAGGTTAAGTTTTTTATTCCAATCGATCAACTTATATAGTATGATGGATGTGATACCTATCTTCTCAACCTTGTCACAAGCTCACAGCCATTGTGATGTGAGATCAAAAATGTTCTATCATGTCAAAGGTTTTGTAGCTGAATTGGTACCTGTCCATGCACAAAATGGTTGGGAGTCTACGGGAGAAAGGGTTCGAACAGCGAGGTTAGTAGAAAGTTGTAATTATCCCTAAAAAAAATGTTCTATCATTTCCAATACATACATATGTATATGAAGAAACAGTGAATCAATTGTTCAGTGTGACATTGTTCATAACTTTTACTTTTTATTTTGAGATAGTTACAATATGCTGTTAACCTCACAATTCAAACATTTTTCCCTTTAAACTCCCAATCACTTTGTGCAAGGGGAGATGCCAATCCAGCTATAAGGCTGTGGGCATACCTATTATCTTTATAATAGTGGTTTGTGTAACTACTTGTTTTGGACCAGGATGTGTTTTTTTTTTTTTTTCCCTTGGATTTAGATGCTCTATATTTCAAAGGTAACTATATCATAGAGTTCTTAAAATCTTAAGTTCTTAACAATTCATGGTAAAATGAATGGTTTTGATTTTATCATGTCATCATCATTTAAAAGGGAAAAATATACATTAAGTTGTGAGTATAGAAATTTATTTGAAATTGATCCAAACTCTAGGATATCTTTTTGCATTTTGCACACATTTAAACAAAGAATTTCGGTTTTCCATTTAAAGATGTGGAGATTAAAACCCACAACTACTTGCTATTGTATTTCTTTTTTTTTTTTTAGGAAAATTGTTATTGTATATTTAAAATAAAATGAGATATCCAATTGAAAAAGTATTAGAAGTAAGTCAAACCTTTTAGAAGATCCTATTGAGATTAATTATTTCTTAAGGGGAAAAAATGTTATTTATAAGTTGTAATCAAACATAAGCAAACCAAGAAAGAAAAAGGAAACAACCAAACAAATTTTGGAATATTATTAGAATAGGATATAATAGTCTCTTTTTTTTTTTTTTCCTTTTTTTTTAACAATGGGATATATAATCATAACATCATTTTGATCCTAGCTACCTATGATTGATGCTAAAAACACTCGCACTAAAAAACCAAAAAAGAATAGCACTGGATAAGGCTAAAAACACTAGCACCGTAAAACCAACCAACTTTTCAAAAAGAGAAGTGATATCTTTGCAACACTTTCGCAACAAATTTTAGGTGAGGAGCTATTATTGATTCAAAATGATAGTTTTTTATTATTATTATTATTTATTTATAAACAATGGGATATAAGTCAGAGCATCATTTTGATCCCAGATCTCTATGACTGATGCTAAAAACACTAGCACTAAAAAACCAACCCCAACTTCCCAAAAAGAACAACACTGGATAAGGCTAAAAACACTAGCACCGTACAACGAACCAACTTTTCAAAAAGAGAAGTGGTATTTCTGTAATATTTTTACAATAATTCTTAGTGGCACCAAATTTCTTTCTTTTTCTTATCTCGTGCTTCTTACTGAAGTTTAGGTGAATACCCAGTTGCTTGTTTTGGATTCTCGATTGTTATTCAGCTTCCTTTGCAGTAGAATCAGTAAGTAGAGGTATTTCTTTGGTGTATTTGTAAACTTGCAATGTAAGCCTATTGTGGGAATTTGATTGGGCTTTCGATTGTGTTGGGTTCATTTGGTTGATAATATCGGTGTGTATATGCCAGTGTTTTGCAATTCAATTCTGCTTTCAAGGGGGAAAGATAGTATCTTGAAGTGCTTTTGAGCTATATATTATGCTGGTTGCTGTATTAAGTCTGTCTGATTTTTGTTAATAACTATATTGACAGTGCTAGTTAGGGTGTTTCATGTACTTTATGTGGTTTAGCTTCTTGAAAGTATGTTTTTGGAGTTTCAATTTCATTCATATTTTGCATTCATTCTGCTTTTAATGGGAAGATAGTATCTTAACATTCTTTTGAGCTTCATATTATGTTGGTTGCAGTACAAGGTTAGCACGGTTAATAATATCAGCCCAGGTACCGTGCTCGGAAAAATAATATATATATATGTGTGTGTGTGTGTATTAAGTTAGTTTAATTCTTGGAAGTATGTTTTTGGAGTTGCAATTTTGTTTTTCACTTTGAAGTATGAAGTTATATCCTTTTTATTGAACTCAGATCTTGGGAGGGATGAGAGGACTAAATTTGTTGTCCTTGGCAATATTTTTGGTTCTTACAACCCTTCAAGAGGCATGGTCACATGGGGATCAGCCTCTATCAAAAATTGCGATTCATAAGGCAACAGTTGATCTTAATCGTGATGCTTATATTAAAGCTTCTCCTACAGTCCTACAGTCCTCGGATTAAACGTAAGCCTCAACATCATTGTGCTTCTTTCATCTCTGTCTAATTATTTAGAATATGTGTTTTAATCAGGAACTTGCTTGATGATCTTCAAGTTTGCATGCTTTTTAGTTGTAAAAATAAAATATGGCCATTGAATTTCCTATGTGGATTGTAGTTTGTGTTGGGGGATCAAACCACTAATATTGTGCTTAACGTAGATTTTGTTTTGTGGCTGATGCAAGTTTTAGTCACTGTTTTAGGAGCAAACTACAGAAAGGGTGACATTGGAGTATAGTTCTCCAAAGCCATCAGCTGATGATTGGATAGGAGTATTTTCTCCTGCCAATTTCAAGTGAGTAAATGTCAATGCATTTCTGAACCTTCAGTCCACATTTGGAACCTTGTGAACTTTTCTTGTTTTGTTATGCTTGTAATAAACCTTAATGGCATTGATCTAATTGGAAGCCCTTCCACTTCAACATTTTCAGTGCTTCCACCTGCCCTGAAGTAAACCCTAGAGTTTATCCTCCACTACTATGTTCTGCACCTATCAAGGTTCATCCTGCACAGCACATTGACTTTTTGAAATTCTTCTTGCCCTGAACTTCTTTGGCATAGAAAAGGAGCTAAAAGTGTGAACTCGATTGTCTTCTTTTGCAGTATCAGTTTGCAAACTACTCCAGTCCTGAGTACAAAGACACTGGTAAAGGATATTTGAAGCTTCAGCTGATTAATCAGAGATTAGATTTCTCATTTGCACTATTTTCTGGTGGCTTATCAAATGTATGCTCACAAATGTCAATATCTGCATATTTACATGATAACTTATTTGTTTTATATGAAGCAATATTTCTTATGCAATGAAATATTACGTTTTCCTGTTTAGTTCTTTGAAAGAAAGAAAAAAATATTTAACTTTTGATATTTTGGAAATTTCATATATAAACAATGCTTGTGATCATTGCTTCATGGATTATAGTATATATACAACAAAGCTCTAATCTCAACTACTTTGGGTTGGCTAACTCAATCCATATCTGCTATTCTGAATGCTGACTCCATATTTTCCTTAAAACCTTGGCAGTGATGGCTTCTTGCAAGGCCTCTACCTATGTCCTTTTTGCTCTCTTCTTGTCTTCCTTCATTTTCTTTTTCCATTTTCATGACCTCTCTTTTTTACATTAAAAGCTTTCTTTTTGCTATTTGCATTTAGAACTTGATTGACCTTTTCTGCAATTTGTTTATTTATGTATTTATTTTCTGTATAATAGCCTAAGCTAGTGGCAGTTTCAAATCAAGTACCTTTTGCAAATCCAAATGCACCAGTTTACCCACGCTTAGCTCAAGGGAAACAATGGAATGAAGTAAGTCCAATTTTTATTTTCTTTTAATAATTGAAGCTCATACATGACATAACAAGAGTAGGTCTGCTTATTTTGTGCATAGACTATCAACACAGCACATGTATTTATCCTGCCTGTTCTGCTTTGTACTGTAAAGCTATTCATTTACCTTGAAGCTTTTGTTCCACTAGTTTTCTAGCACCTTCTTCTACTCTTTTTTTTTTTCCTTGAACTAATAACATTTGATACTTATTCTAATGCTACCTTAGGTTACTGCTTTTACATTAAGAAGCTTACAATTTCAAGTAGATAACACGGTTTTGAATTGATACTCTGATGACTGTGACATGGACAAGTGGATATGGGATCAATGAAGCAGGAGCTTTTGTTGAGTGGGGTCCAAAAGGAGGTGACCAAGTGCATTCTCCAGCTGGGACACTGACTTTCGATCGTAACAGCATGTGTGGTGTGTAAAATTCGTACGTTTGAATTTTTTTTTCTTAAAAACTATCTGGGAATGTTGCTGCTCTAAACATCAGGACTCACCAGCACGCATAAAGGAAAAAGAAAAAAAATAAACTTATCCCTAGAATTGGGACAGATTATGTTCAGAAGGTTGACACATTTGCAAAAGAATTGCATGATGGTTCATTTTTCTTTTCAATATTGTTGAAATATCACTCAAAATCTGTTCTTGAGTTCTTTCCCATTGGTCCATAACTCATCTTATTGTTATATTTGAGCAGATGCACCGGCAAGGACAGTGGGATGGCAGGATCCTGGATTTATACATATGAGTTTTCTGAATGAGTTGTGGCCCAATGCAGTGTATGTTGTATCTTTATTCTTGCATATGATTTTGATTTTAGGTGTGAACTCTTAAAAATTGGGTTTTGGGCCAAGTTTTATGCAGAGGAGCAGCACCTCCTTTGTTATGCATTTATATGTCCATAATATTAATCTTTGTATAATTTTATTTGAGCTTAAGTTTTTACTTTTTGGCCAAAATTTTGTGAAAATTTCAATCCACAAGCTCTTAAATTTCTTTTCTTATTTCATCAATCAGTAACACCTCTCCAGCAATAACAACCAATGGGCTAACCCATAGACCCAAAAGGATTGAATTTGAAATAGGAATATTTTCACTAGATTAGTTTTGACTATAAGATAGGAACCGTAGAAGTTATTGGTTGGGTACTTTGTTGAAATTTCGCTTTCAGCATTTCAACTTATGAGTAACTCAACATTCAATTATGTTTTTTTATTGATGATTATTCAGATATACTTACAAGCTGGGGCATAAATTGTTCAATGGTACATATGTTTGGAGTCAACAATTATCAGTTTAGTGCATCTCCTTATCCTGGTCAAAATTCTCTACAACGTGTAGTTATTTTTGGTGACATGGGGAAGGTTTGAACTCTATTGGAAAATTTTATGTACATCTAAATTATTAAATCCCATATTGCAGCCATGGCTAATCAATGACTCGTGTGTGGGTTATTGCAGTTTATTTATATTTATCATCAGTAGCATACTAATTTATCTTGCTTAGCATTTTTTTTTTTTGTTATAATATTAAATGTACAAGTATCTGCCTGATCTTACAGTAGTATATTCAATTTCTCACTTTGAATGCACAGTAATTTCATTCTCTTAAACTCAGAATATTGATCTCCAAGATCAAATCTGCTGTGTATTAAAAATTTGCTGCTTTAAGTTTTAGGATCAATGTTTAAGATTATGAAGCCCTATCCAATTTTTATGTAGTTTTTGGAATTTTGCTTAAACCTTTCCCTCTGTAGGATGAAGTTGATGGTTCCAACGAATATAACAATTTCCAGCGTGGCTCTCTTAACGCTACTCGAGAGCCTATTAGAGACTTAAAGAACATTGATATAGTTTTCCACATTGGAGATATTTGTTATGCAAATGGATACATTTCACAGTGGGACCAATTTACTGCACAGGTTGAGCCAATTGCATCAACAGTGCCATACATGATTGCAAGGTTTCATCTTAAAATATCACGCATAATATTTAAGCTTATACTTGTCTTGTACCTTGTCTTATGTGCCACTTGGTGAACAATCATTATAGTGGTAACCATGAGTGTGACTGGCCAGGGACTGGATCATTCTATGGGAATATGGACTCTGGGGGGCGGAATGTGGCGTGTTGGCGAAGACTATGTTTTATGTCCCTGCTGAGAACAGAGCCAAATTCTGGTACAGGAATATCATTTCAAACTTGTTTTGCTTTCCATTCACCTATATGTTTGTGTTTTTATATGAAAAAGTAGATTGCTAAGTGATTGGCATTCACCTATAGCTGTATATTTATATGTTTTATTAATATTGTACCAGTACATCAATCTCCCCATATGTGGCCTACAATAGGACTTAAATTCTAGATGTGCAAGAAACTGGCGTAAACAATATTATTTTCATTTTCTAGGTACTCCACCGATTATGGCATGTTCCACTTCTGCATAGCTGACACTGAACATGACTGGAGGGAAGGAACTGAGCAGTACAAGTTCATTGAGCATTGCTTGGCATTAGTTGATAGGCAAAAGCAACCATGGCTAATTTTTCTTGCACATCGAGTACTTGGTTATTCATCTGGTATCAGTTATGCAGTTGAAGGATCATTTGAGGAACCAATGGGGAGGGAGAGCCTGCAAAAGCTCTGGCAGAAATACAAGGTGGACATTGCTGTGTATGGCCATGTGCACAATTATGAAAGGACATGTCCCATATACCAGGTATTCTTATAATTTCTGCATGAAAAAGAATGTTACTTATCCATATCTTTTTTATGCATCTCACTCCAACAAGGAAGTTAATATGAATTGTTTCAAAGGAAACTACAACATTTCCATTGTGCCTCTAAACTTAAGTCAAATAAGGTCACAATGAAATGTGATTTTGGGTAGCAGGTTTCAGAATAACCTGCTAATGTTATGTATATGTTTTGTAAATAACGAGTTACTGACCTGTAGAATATAGACTTATTTGATTACTTTTTCCCCATCTCTGAGAATTATCTTTCATTAGCTTTTCTCAAGCAGAAAATCTCCAAGAAAAAACAAAAACAACAAGAAGGACAGCAATAGTAATATTAGCTACATTAGTAATAAGGGGTTCCACTTCTCTTGATGTAACTTAAGACAGCAAATCTGTATCTGCTTTCCATCTAAAAGTCATTTCTATATGCTTTTTCTAGATACACACAAAGAGGACAGACTTCACAGAATTATATGGTGTATTAAGATTACTTGGCTCTTTTGGTTCTAATATCTTATAAATGCTTTGAACAAACCCTTCATGGACCTGACTTAAAATGGTCTATATAGCCTATTAAGGCAAGCATTTCGGCTGTAGTAGGATTGCGGCAGTTGAGCAGTAAGTAAATCTTGAAGTCAAAATTGCACAGTCACGGTTCTCCAGTCTCCACTATAAATTTTTTTTATCATTATAATTTTTAAGTTTGGAAAAAAAAAAAAAAAAAACTCCATAATTGGAAAACAGAACGCAAGTAACACCAAAACAAAATTTTCATGTAGTCCTTTTCATTTCCCTTCCTTTTTTTTTTCAGATACAGTAGTGCCTCCTTTCAAAAGACATGGGACATGCTACTTGTGAGATAAATATTAGCTACAGGCAATTGAGTCTGAAAATGTATTGAATTGCAAGCTTCTTTATACTAACAATTCATTGCCATTTTCTTTGCAGAATATTTGCACCAATGAAGAGAAGCACTACTATAAGGGCACCTTGAATGGAACAATACATGTGGTTGCTGGTGGTGCAGGAGCAAGCCTTTCACCTTTTACAACCCTCCAAACCAAATGGAGTTTCTTTAGAGACTATGACTATGGATTCATAAAACTTACAGCATTTGACCATTCAAACCTGTTGTTTGAGTACAAGAAGAGCAGGGATGGAAAGGTTTACGACTCTTTCAGAATTTCCCGGGATTACAGGGACATCTTGGCTTGCATTGTGGATAGTTGCCCAAGCATCACCTTAGCATCTTGAATGATGAGGCTTCCTGTAGTGAAATCACATTAGTTATGATTGTATTCTTTTTCTTTTCTTTTTGTTTTTTAATTACAATTGTGACTGTCTTACCACAATAAAATTGTGAATAAGTAATCTCTTCTTAAGCAAAAAAAAAAAAAAAGGAAAAAAGAAGAAGAAAAAAACAAAACAAAAGAAAAAGGGAATAAGTAATCTCTTATCAAGATTATTACTTGAATGCTAGAGACTGGCTGCTATATCTGTAAGAAATCAAAGATATATAAATATACAGGCATTTGTTTTTAGTTGAGTTGTTGAAACTTTTATCTCATAAGCTGTATATGTTTTGCATTGATCTCTGTTCTTCTAACCAGCCAATTGTAGAAAAGCAAATATACGATAGAATTTGTATTTATGCATTATTTTTTGGTTCCGTCTTTATTTCGACAAAATTAAGTAGAAGAACCCAAATTCCAAATGATTGAAAACATGACTGAATCTGTCCTACTTTACTCTTTGGGGCGTAGTGGAAGAAGGGCGGAGATTTTTGAACAAGGAAAATGATCCAACGATTTTCAAAAATGTCATGTACGGTTCTATAGAGTGGCAATAAGGGTGACTTATCTATCAATTTTTCTACTATCAGTCCCAAAAAACCATATCAAACATTATAAATGAAAATTCATCATTATATTAGCAAACTCATGTTCTAATTCTAAAGACAGTGAAGTAACTGCCCCAAGGGTGGCCTAGTGGTAAGGTTCCTGTGCGCATGCGCAATGATCCCTCGTTCGAACCCTAGTGAGTATGGGGGATGGGAGGTAGGAGCACTCATGTATTGTGCCCTGTACTACTAGCTCTCTTAGGGTGCTAGGGTGAGGTCTGTGGCACCTCAGTCATAGTAGCTATGACTCAATCCAACATTCCCTAATGGGGGGTGCCCTTATGGTCATGCCCAAGGGAGTGAGTCACACATGGTCACTCTGTCCCCCTTTTGATTATAAAAAAAAAAAATATAGACAATGAAGTAACTGTTCAGTGTGGCACTACTGTACCCCAATGATTACTCTCAAAGGCACCATGCAATGGAGTGGCAAGGACCATTAAAAAGCTCATTTTGAAAGTAAATGATATTATCAAAAACACACCAATTTTTTATTTTTTATTTTTTATTTTGATGATGGGCATCTGAGTTTTATCATATTTTGTATATTTTATATAAAAATGACTAGGGAAAGATGCTTTCAAAAAGGGCAACGTGTAACTATCATTAGAGTAACGTTGATTAATGTTCTTAACTTTTATCTTTACTAGTCGCGGACTCACACATAGATAATTATTTTGTAATTGTGATATAATATATAATTTTTTTCTCTAAAGTTTGTTTTAAGTAATTTGTTCTTTCTAAAAATTAAACAATTTCTAAAATTATTTTCCATCTTTCAATTTCTACCAATATATCATTCTCTTGTTTTGGATGTGTTTGATTGATAATATTTCTTTATGAGGTGATCCATATTCTTTAAAATTATGTTACAGTGCACCGTGTTTTTCAAATTTATTTTGTACTACTAAACTTTTGTAGTTTCAAATAAATTATTCAAATTCTCCATTCTTTTAAAGGAGAATAATCAAAACTCATAACAAAATTACACGAGATATTACTCAAATAATTGATAGAAACATTCAAATTTATAGCCATTGTGTTTTGATATAAATCTAAATTCTCACTTATAAAATAACTAAGCAATAACTTAGCGGTGTCAATCCAGGTTAATGTGTCGTATTCGTGTCGTATTCTAGGTAGGGGTATTCAACTAAATGGCTCAACTCAAACCCGACCCATTTAATAATCGTGACATGACCCTTCAACCCTAATTTGACCTGTTAATAAGGCGGGTTGACATGACTTGACCCATTTGACATACTTAATAAACAGATCGTGTTGGGTTGATACAAATGTGACACAACCCATTTTAATCCGCATAAAATTAAATATAAAATCCATATAGAAATAAGTTTTTTACATCCCAAAAACAGTGTATACACTTCAAGTCTGCAACCCACGTTCAAAATAACATAGTTCAACAAAAATAAAATAAAATAAAATAAGATATTTATAAGAAGTTTAAGAGATTTAGGGTTTTGTAGGGTTTAGAGATCTAGAGTTTGTAAAGTTTCAATTTACAATTATAACACTATATGTTTTGGTAATTACTCACTTTTCTTTTTAAGTTTAAAATATAGGTTAGATATAAAAGGTATTTGATAAATTTAAAATAAAATGAATATTTATTTGTTAAACGAGTTATGTTAAATGGGTCATTTCGGGTTGATACAAATAAATTGGCTTGTAAAACGTGTCTATTGTGGGTCACGCAAGTTGACCCACTAATGACATGCTTTTTATCGTGTCATTTTTAGGTTAATCCGTTTATGACCCAAACCCATTAAGGTCTAACCCTGACCCGCAAAAACCCGTGTCGTGTTCACAGGTCGTGTTAAACATTGACATCCCTACATTAACTCGAATAAAAATCAAACCAAAACTATAAGAGGGAGATAGACTTCTTGTGATGGGAACTCAAAAACACAACACCAAAATGTATAAACCTAAACAAGAGTTATAAAAAGCACAATGATTCATTAGCCTATAGTAGAGTTGCAAGAAAGAATAAGAGAGAGAGAAAGAGAGAGTGTGTGTGTGTGCGTGCGTGCGCAAGAATAGCAAATTTATAGGAAATAAAATGAGAAGGGTAAAGAGGTTAGAAAGGAATGACGGTTGATACCTCACATCTCCATTTTTTTCATTGCTATCTACCATCAATGTTTTTCCCCCCTTGTTACATGCTTCAACTTTTAGATATTATTGTAACTACTTTCTTTGGACTAGCCAAGAGTAACCCTACCATAAAATTCTTTAAATCTTAACAATTCATGGTTGAATGAATAGATCAATTATTTATTATATACTTTTATTATAAAAGAGGATGTAGCTCAAATGGTAGAGTATTCTAAACTCTTTTTAGAAAGGAACGAGGATCGATACCTCGCATCTCCATATTTTTTCATTGCTATCTACCATCAATGTTTTTCCCCCTTGTTACATGCTTCAATTTTTAGATAGTATTGTAACTACTTGCTTTGGACCAGCCAAGGGTATTTCTACCGTAAAGTTCTTAAAATCTTAACAATTCATGGTTAAATGAATGGATCAATTATATATATATATATATATATATATTATATACTTTTATTATAAAAGGGGATGTATCTCAAATGGTATTCTAAACGCTTTTTAGAAAGGAACAAGGATCGATACCTCACATCGCCATATTTTTTTATTTGCTATCTACTATCAATGTTTTTTCCCCCTTGTTATATGCTTCAATTTTTAGATATTACTGTCGGTTTGAAAAAAAAAAAAAAGATATTATTGTAACTACTTGCTTTGAACCGGCCAAGGTTAATTCTACCATAAAGTTCTTAAAATCTTAAAAAATTTTGGTTAAATGAATGGTTCAATATTATATGTGTGTGTGTATTTATTTATTTTATAATTTTATTATGAAAGGGGATGTAGCTCAAATGGCAGATTATTCTAAATCCATTTTAGAAAGGAACGAGGATCGATACCTTGCATCTCCATATTTTTTTCATTTCTATCTACCATCAATGTTATTCCCCCCTTGTTACATGCTTCAATTTTCAGATATTATTATAACTACTTACTTTGGACCAGTCAAGGGTAATTCTACCATAAAGTTCTTAAAATCTTAATAATTCATGGTTAAATGAAGGGTTCAATTATATAATTTTATATATATATATATATTTATTATATACTTTTATATAAAAGGGGATGTAGCTCAAATGGTAGAGTATTCTAAACGCTTTTAGAAAGGAATGAGAATCGATACCTCGTATCTCCATATTTTTTCATTGCTATCTACCATCAGTGTTTTCCCCCTTGTTACATACTTACATGCTTCAATTTTTTGATATTATTGTAACTACTTGCTTTGGACCAGCCAAGGGTAATTCTACCATAAAGTTTTTAAAATCTTAACAATTTATGGTTAAATGAATGGTTCAATTATATATATAAACACTTTTATCATAAAAGGGTATGTAGCTCAAATGGTAGAGTATTTTAAACGCTTTTAGAAAGGAACGAGGATTGATACCTCGCATCTCCATATATATATATATTTTTTTGCTATCTACCATTAGTGTTTTTCCCCCCTTGTTACATACTTACTGCTTCAATTTTTTGATATTATTGTAACTACTTGCTTTGGACCAGCCAAGGGTAATTCTACCATAAAGTTCTTAAAATCTTAACAATTTATGGTTAAATGAATGGTTCAATTATTTATTTATTTATTATACTTTTATTATAAAAGGGGATGTAGCACAAATGGTAGAGTATTCTAAACGCTTTTAGAAAGGAACGAGGATTGAAACCTCACATCTCCATATTTTTTTCATTGCTATCTACCATCAATGTTTTTTCCCCCTTGTTACATACTTACATGCTTCAATTTTTTGATATTATTGTAACTACTTGTTTTGGACTAGCCAAGGGTAATTCTACCATAAAGTTCTTAAAATCTTAAAAATTTATGGTCAAATGAATGGTTCAATTATAATTATAATTATAATTATAATTATATATATTATACTTTTATTATGAAAGGGAATGTAGCTCAAATGGTAGAGTATTCTAAACGCTTTTAGAAAGGAAGAAGGATCGATACCTCGCATCTTCATATTTTTTTCATTGCTATCTACCATCAGTGTTTTTTCCCCCTTGTTACATACTTACATGCTTCAATTTTTTGATATTATTGTAACTACTTGCTTTGGACCAACCAAGGGTAATTCTACCATAAAGTTCTTAAAATCTTAACAATTTTATGGTTAAATTGATTTTTTTTTTTTTTTTTTGGTTTAAGTTAAATGAATTGTTCAATTATAATTATAATTATATATATATATATATATATATCGATATATATATTATACTTTTATTGTGAAAGGGGAAGTAGGTCAAATGGTAGAGTATTCTAAATGCTTTTAGAAAGGAACAAGGATCGATACCTCACATCTCCATATTTTTTTCATTGCTATCTACCATCAATGTTTTTTCCCCCTTATTACATACTTACATGCTTCCATTTTTTGATATTATTGTAACTACTTGCTTTGGACCAACCAAGGGTAATTCTACCATAAAGTTCTTAAAATCTTAACAATTTATGGTAAAATGAATGGTTCAATTATTTATATATATATATATATTATACTTTTATTATAAAAGGAGATGTAACTCAAATGGTAGAGTATTTTAAACCCTTTTAAAAAGGAACGAGAATCAATACCTCGCATCGCCATATTTTTTTCATTGCTATCTGCCGTCAATGTTTTTTAACCTTTGTTACATGCTTCAATTTTTAGATATTATTGTAACTACTTGCTTTGGACTGGCCTTTTTCTTGTCATTTCTTGGATTCAGATGCTATAGAGTTCAAGTGTAATTCTACCATAAATTTCTTAAAATTTTAACAATTCATGGTTAAATGAATGGTTTAATTTTTATATATAATATAAATATTTATTTATTTATTAATTTATTTTATACTTTTATTACTAAAGGGGTTTTTACTCAAATAGTAAAGTATTCTTTAAGCTTTAAAAAGGAACGATAATCGATATCTCGCATTTTCATATTTTTTTTCATTGTTATCTTTACAGTACACAAGCTAGGGAAGTTGCGCCTTTGGCTTGTGCCAACAACGTGAATGCCATTGGAGGAAGGAAGGTATGCAATCTGGCATGGACACTGACCAGTACCATGAGAGAGAAATCATCCCCCTTTGGTCAAGTGCTGCAAAACAACTCTCATTGCCTAGTACAAGCTTGGACCATTGCCCAAGACACGTGTGACCTCCTCAGTTCTCACGGTTTCTCTCTCTTCCCTGCTGGTTGTCCTTTGCCAAGGTACAGAGTTGCCCTTCAGTCCACTACCTTGGCAGGCACGATTTTCTCTCTTCTCCAGTTGAAGGATAGTACGAACAATAGTTGTCCTAGTGTTTGAGATAGGCAATGGAATGTGACATCTATCCTTCTACAGCTAGCAACATTCCTCGTACTATAAAAGGAGAATGTTGCTAAGCATAGAGAGGCAGAGAGAGAAATCTTAGTAGAAAAGGAAGGAATAAAAGTGTTAAAGATTTGAGCAAGAACATCGTGTAACATTTAGTTTTTGGTCCAGAAATACAGACAGTTTCTTGGCAATTTTTCTGGATACCCCATCCTTCATCCTGCCCCTTTTTTTTATTATCTTTTTTCATAGCGTTTTCCATGTACATGCTTTGTTTTCTTTACTCTTAATGTTCAGCCATTTTTCTCCCTTTTTTGGCTTTGTTATAAAAATGTCATTTTTAGCACTTAACAAGAATGACATCCAAATGAACTGCTAGGAGTTAGATCACAGACACTTACACCCATCCCAAACCTAACAGCTCGTACATTATCTACCATCAATATTTTTTTTCCCCTTGTTACATGCTTCAATTGTTAGATATTATTGTAACTACTTGCTTTGGACCAGCCATTTTCTTGTCTTTTTTGGGATTAAGATTCTCTAGAGTTTAAGAGTAACTATTCCATAAATTTCTTAAATTCTTAACAATTCATGGTTAAATAAATGGTTCAATTTTATCATGTCATCCTCATTTTTAGGGAAAAAAAAATAAATTAAATCCTGAGTACAGGAGTCTGTTTGAAATTCATCCAAACTCTAAGGTATCTATTTGCATTATGCACAAATTTAGTACCCATTTGGATTGCGTTTTTGGTCTCAGCATTTGGCTTTTTGACTTTTTTTTTAATTTTTTTATTTTGAGAAGTCAATTTTCACATAGTTATGCACTATTTAGTAGGGCTCATGCACTATTTACCGGACCTACAAATCTCTTTTTTCAACAAAATTTTCATTAAAAATAGATCTCATGATATTATTCACATATTTAAAAATTATTTTGTTACAGTATTTTTATTTTTCAGTTTTCAATTTTTACCAATTTTCAATTTTCAACTAAATAAGCACTATCCAAAAGTACATTTTTTTTTTTTTGAGAAACTATCCAAAAGTACATTTAAACAACTAAAAACACTAGCACGGTAAAATAAACCAACCGAACTGGTACGTTACCAAAAACAGGAATTTTTTTTCTAAATAACAATAAATATTAAAAAATTTAGTTAATTGTCACATTTCAAAACAATTTTGAAAACTAGCATCTCGAGTGTCTAAAACTCGAGTTCCAAGATAAAACTCGAGTTTTTAAGTCTCGATTTGTAAGTGGATTGAGTTAAATTGGGAAAAAAATCAGGTTGAAAATCGAGTTTTAAAAAATCGATTTCCATTAATTGAGAAAAAACGCCGCTATAGGGCTTTAAAACGTCACTGTAAGGCTTAAAAACGCCACTATAGGTGAAATTTTTTTGCATGGAAATCAAGTTTTAAAGACTCGAGATCTATGTGGCATTTTCACACTCGCAAGGCGAGTCTTTTGGACTCGAGTTATAATATGGATCTCGAGTTTTTAAAACTCGAGATGTTAGTTTTCTTAATTCTTTCAAAACGTTCCTAACTTACTATTTTGAATGGCTGATGGATGATGTTATGCACAATACCTCCCAAAAACAGACGAAGTGGACATTCTTCTCCTTTTAAGCTACAATATAACCCCTACTGTGTCATCAAATTTCAAATGTACCACTACCTTTCCAACTCAAATGTCAATAGACTTACGATCCACATTCAGCTGCCTGAACTTGGGTTCAATTCTGATCTCCCAACCACATCTATTGTTACACAAAAAAAAAAAAAAAGGAAAAAAAAGAAAGAGACAGGGTACTTCATTTCATGTCCGTCAATGAACAAGTGACAAACTCTGCTGTAATCTCGGACCAATGGTCGAATCTTTTGTAAGATATTCCCAAGTCCAATGTTTTACTTTTATTTTTTTAAATTCCTCACTTGAAATTATTTAACAAATTTACCAACTTTGGCTTATTTATTTGTTTCACGTTGATCTTTGGTTCTTTGCAGTTCAGTTCTCCACAGGTTCACCAAGTTTCTTTCTTTTTCATATCTTGTGCTCCTTACTGAAGAATAGGTGAATACCCAGTTGCTTATTTTGATTTTTATTTTGGATTCTCAATAGTTATTCAGCTTCTTTTGTAGTAGAATCAGTAAGTAGAGGTATTTCTTTGGTTTATTTGTAAACTTGCAATGTAAGCCTATTGTGGGAATTTGATTGGGCTTTTGATTTTGTTGGGTTTATTTGGTTGATAATGTTGGTGGATATATGCCTATATTTCACATCAAATTTCTGCTATTTAGTGGGAAAGATAGAATCTTGAAGTGCTTTTAAGCTTTAAATCATGTTGGTGGCTGTATTAAGTTGGTCTGATTTTTTTTTTTTTTTATAAAAAACCATATTGACAGTTTTAGTTAAGGTGTTACATGTGTTTTATGCAGTTTAGCTTCTTGAAAGTTGAAAGTATGTTTTTGGAGTTTCAAGTTCATTCATATTTTGCATTCGTTCTGCTTTTAGTGGGAAGATAGTCTCTTGACATTCTTTTGAGCTTCATATTATATTGGTTGCAGTATTAAGTTTGTTTAATTTTTTACAATAAACCATATTGACAGTGCTAGTTTGGGTATTTATGTGTTCTATGCGTTTTAACTTTTTGAAAGTTTTCTTTTGGAGTTGCAATTTCGTTTTCCATTTTGAAGTATGAACTCATATTCTTTTTATTGAACTCATATCTTGGGTGTGATGAGAGGACTAAATTTTATCTCCTTGTCAATACTCTTGGTTTTTACAACCCTTCAAGAGGCATGGTCACATGGGGACCAGCCTCTGTCGAAAATTGCTATTCATAAGGCAATAGTCGATCTCAATGGCCAAGCTTATGTTAAAGCTTCTCCTACAGTCCTTGGAGTGAAGGTAAGCTTCAACAGAAATATGCTTCTCTCATCTGTCTTACTATTTAGCATATGTATTTTAATGGGAAACTTGTTTGATTGAACTTGATGATAATGCCTATTATTTAGCACTGTGTTTCTTTCATCTATGTGGATTGTTGCAGGGATCAAACCGCTAAAATTGTGCATAACATAGATTTTGTTTTGCTATTGATGCAAGTTCTGTGCACTGTTTTAGGCACAAACTACTCAATGGGTAACATTGGAGTTTAGTTCTCCAAAGCCATCAGCTGATGATTGGATAGGAGTATTTTCTCCTGCAAATTTCAGGTGAGTAAATGTCATTGAATTTCTGAACCTTCAGTCTACATTTGGAACCTTGTGAGCTTTTCTTGTTTTTTGTGCTTGTAATTAATCTAAATTGCATTGATCTAATTGGAAGCCTTTCCACTACAACAATTTCAGTGCGTCCACCTGCCCTGAAGAAAACCCTACAGCTTACCCTCCACTACTATGTTCTGCACCTATCAAGGTTCATCCTGCATAGTGCAATGACTTTCTGAAATTCTTCTTACCCTGATCTTCTTTGACATAGAAAAGGAGCTAAAAGAGTGAACTGGATTGTCTTCTTTTGCAGTTTCAGATTGCAGACTACTCCAGTCCTGAGTACAAAGACACTGGTAAAGGATATTTGAAGCTTCAGCTGATTAACCAGAGATCAGATTTCTCATTTGCACTATTTTCTGGTGGCTTATCAAATGTATGCTCACAAATATCAATATCTGTGTATTTATGTGATAACTTATCTGTTTCATATGAACCAATAGTTATTATGCATTGAATTATTATGTTTTCCTGTTCAGTTCTTTGAAAGAAAGAAAGGAAAAAAAAATCATCTTTTGATATTTAGTAAGTTTCATATATAAACAATGCTTGTGATCACTGCTTGATGGATTATAATATAAATACAACAAAGTGTTAATCTCAACTATTTTGGTTTGGATAACTCAATCTATATTTGCTGTTCTCCATGTTGACGTCCATATTTTCCTGAAATACTTGGAGGTGATGGCTTCTTGCAAGGCTTCTACGAATGTCCTTTTGGCCCTGCTCTTGCCTTCCTTCATTTTCTTTTTCCATTTTTGCTCTTAATGTTCTCCCTTATTGCATTTAAAAGTTTTCTTTTAGCTATTTGCATTTCAAATTTGATTGACCTTTACTGTAATTTGTTTACTTGCATATTTATTTTCTATATAATAGCCTAAGCTGGTGGCAGTTTCGAATCAAGTAGCTTTTGCAAATCCCAATGCACCAGTTTACCCACGCTTAGCACAAGGGAAACAATGGAACGAAGTAAGTTCAATTTTTTTTTTCTTTCGTTTAATACTTGAATCTCATTCATTAGGGCATAACAAAAGTAAAAAGTCCTCTCATTGTGGGCATCGAATATCAACATGGCACAGAGTACTTGTCCTAACCTTTTTTTTTTGTACTGTATAGCTACTCTTTTGTCCATGTTTCACTAATAACATTCGATAATTATCCTATAATGACCTTGGGTTACTGTTTTTTCCTTGAGAAGCTTACAATATCAAGGAGATAACATGGTTTTGAATTGATACTCAGATGACTGTAACATGGACAAGTGGATACGGGATCAATGAAGCGGGACCTTTTGTTGAGTGGGGTCCAAAAGGAGGCGACCAAGTGCGTTCCCCAGCTGGGACACTGACTTTTGATCGTAACAGCACGTGTGGTGTGTAAAATTCTTTCCTTTGAATTTTGCTTTCTTAAAAATTATCTGGGAGTTGACACATTTGCAAAAGAATTGCATGATGGTTCATTTTGCTTTGCAATACTGTTCAAATATCACCCAAAATCTGTTCTTGAGTTCTTTCCCATTGGTCCATAATTTATCTTATTGATGTTTATGAGCAGGTGCACCAGCAAGGACAGTAGGATGGCGTGATTCTGGATTTATACATACTAGTTTTCTGAAGGAGTTGTGGCCCAATGCAGTGTATGTTTTATCTCTATTCTTGCATATAATGTTGATTCTAGGTGTGTCAACTCTCAAAAATTCAGGTTTTTGGGCTAAGTTTATGTAGAGGAAGTGGGGAACAACACCATTATTTTGTTTTTCTTCTTTCTGGCTAGGCTCTATATCTTCATTACATTAAGCTTTGTTTAATTTTCTTTGAGCATATGTTTCACTTTTTGGCCAAAAATTCATGGAAGTGCAATCCATAAGCTCTTAAAAACCCTTCCTTAATTCATTATTCAGTTACACCGCTCCACACTAATATATAAATAAGATTAATAATCGACTTGAACTTTTAGTCAAACTCTTCTTTTTTTTTTCTTTTTTCCTTAAAAAAAAAATATTAACCATTTTAGGATTTTTGTTACAGGAAAGTATTGATTTGCCATTTCATAAGAAACAGTAAAATAAGCAAGTTGTTAAAATCAACTATTAAATTATTTCCGGTTTCTTAATAAAAATAATATGACATAAAATTGGAAGGTTGACATAATAAAATCTCTGGTAGAATAGTAAAAAGTTTGGTAATGTGTTATTTACTGGCCCCCACATAATGATATTTCTGAATGATATGTCATCTTATCTTCAAATATTTAAACAGGGAAATCATTCATATTTATTCATTTTTGTATACTTTGTGTATATTCTTGTGTACATGAGGTATGTTAGTGTTAACACTGTTATTTTGTATAGGCTTGTTATTCTTATATTAGCTTAAGCCTATTCTTTAATCATGTCATATCAGTCTAATATAAATAAATTATATGTAACGGTGAGGGGACTAATTAATTAAGTTCTAAACCTATTTTTTAATATTTCTTTGCCTATGTTCATTGCTCCCTCTTTCTTCTCACAGAACCCTAATCTTTTATTATTTTCAACTCATCTAGTTGTTCTTTTCTTCAATAAAATTTCATTACTTATAGAAAAAAAGTTTGGGATACTTGGTCACAGTAGTCGGAAGAAACATGAAGTTGGAGGGGGTGGGTGGGGGGTGGGGGGTGGACTAAGATGAAATCGAACTCTCTTAACTGTTTATAAAGTGGTCCAATAAATTTAAAATTCTAAATATGGTTCTCTTGAAAAGGAATGAGTTTGAAATACGAATAATTTTCACTACAAATGTTTTGATTATAAGATACCAACCATAGAAGTTATGGGGTTGGTATTTTGTTAAAATTCTCACATTCAGCTGTTTGACTTATGAGCAACTAAACATTCAATTATGTTTTTTTATTGATTATACAGGTATACTTACAAGCTGGGGCATAAATTGTTCAATGGTACATATGTTTGGAGTCAACAATATCAGTTTAGAGCATCTCCTTATCCTGGTCAAAATTCTCTACAACGTGTAGTTATTTTTGGTGACATGGGGAAGGTTTGAACTCTATTGGAAAATTTTATGTTAATCTAAATTATTAAATCCTATATTGCAGCAATAGCTAATCATTAATCAATGACTTGTGTGTCGGTTATTGCAGTAAATTTATATATATCATCAGCAACATACTAATTTATCTTGCTTAACCTTTTTTTTTTTTTTTTTCAATTATACTGCTATGATATTAAATGTACAAATATATGCCCGATCTTAAAGGAGTATATGCAATTTCTCATTGTGAATGCACAGCAATTACATTCCTTAAACTCAGAATATTGATCTCCAAGATCGATATCTGCCTGTATTAAAAATCTGCTACTTTAAGTTTTAGGATCATTGTTTAGGATCATGAATCCCTATCCAATTTTTATGTAGTTTCTGGAGTATTTTGCTTAAACCTTTTCCTCTGCAGGATGAAGCTGATGGTTCCAATGAATATAACAATTTCCAGCGTGGCTCACTTAACACTACTCGAGAGCTTATTCGAGACTTAAAGAACACTGATATAGTTTTCCACATTGGAGATATATGTTACGCAAATGGATACATTTCACAGTGGGACCAATTTACTGCACAGGTTGAGCCAATTGCATCAACCGTGCCATACATGATTGCAAGGTTTCATCATAATGTATTCACTCATAATATTTGAGCTTATTCTTGTCTTGTAATTTGTCTTATGTGCCAATTGGTGATCAATCCTTACAGTGGCAACCATGAACGTGACTGGCCAGGGACTGGATCCTTCTATGGGAACATGGACTCTGGGGGGGAATGTGGTGTGTTGGCTGAGACTATGTTTTATGTCCCTGCTGAGAACAGAGCCAAATTCTGGTACAAGAATATCATTTCAAACTTGTTTTGCTTTCCATTCACCTATATCTGTGTGTATTTATATGGAAAGTAGATTGCAAAGTGATTGTCATTCACCTAAATCTCTTTGTATATATATGTTCTATGAATAATGTATCAGTGCCACAATTTCCCCATATGTTGCCTACAATAACTTCTATACTTGGACTTATTTCTAGATGTGCAAGAAACTGGTTTAAACAATATTGTTTTCATTCTCCACTCTAGGTATTCCACTGATTATGGCATGTTCCGCTTCTGCATAGCTCACACTGAACTTGACTGGAGGGAGGGAACTGAGCAATACAAGTTCATTGAGCACTGCTTGGCATCAGTCGACAGGCAAAAGCAACCATGGCTAATTTTTCTTGCACATCGAGTACTTGGTTATTCATCTGATGCCAGTTATGCAGAAGAAGGATCATTTGAGGAACCAATGGGGAGGGAGAGCCTGCAAAAGCTCTGGCAGAAATACAAGGTGGACATTGCTGTGTATGGCCATGTGCACAATTATGAAAGGACATGCCCCATATACCAGGTAGTCTTATAACTCTCTGTAGTGACAAAGATGTACCTTATCCTTATCCACATCTTTCTGCTGCATCTCGCTCAAACATGGAAGGAAATATGATTTTTTTTTTTTTTTTTTTTCGGGCGAAACTACAGCATTTTCATTGTGCCTTTACACTTAAGTCAAATAGTGTCACAGTAAAAATGTAGTATTGGATAGCATGTTTTCAAATTAACCTGTCAATGTTGAGGATAAGTTTTGTGAGTTGTGACTAACAAGTTACTGGCGTTTATAATATAGACATATCTGATTGCTTTTCTTCCCATCTCCAAGAATGATCCTTCATTAGCTTTTCTCAAGTAGAAAATATCCAAGAGAAATCATTAACAACAAGAAGAACAACAATAGTAGTAATAGTTACATTAGTAATAATGATTTCCTCTTCTCTTGAAGTTACTTCGACAGAAAATATGTAACTGCTTCTTATGTGAAAGTCACTTGTATGTGCTTTTTCTATAAAGACATGAAGAGGAAAGACTTCACAGAATTATATGGTGTATTAATATTTCTTTGCGCTTTTGGCTCCAATATCTTAGTAATGCTTTGAACAAACCCTTCATAGACCTGACTTAAAATGGTCTATAGCCTATTTGGGCAAGCATATCTACAGAAGTAGGATTGCAGAGGTTGAGAAATGAGTATATATTGAAGTCAAAGTACAATCGTGGCTCTCCACTTTACTTATTATTGTTATTATTTTAGAATTTGGGAAAAAATTTCCATTTCTGGAAAACAGAAGACAAGTAATACCTAAATAAAAATTTCATGAAATAGCTGTCCTTTCTCACGTCTTTGTTTGTTGTTTGTTTTTTTTTTTTTTTTAAACAAATCATAAAAATAGTGAGGTATCCAAATACCTGTCAACTGTCAGTTATTGACAGTATGATGTCTCAACACCGTTATCTCCTTTCAAATGACAGACATGCTACTTGTGAAATAAATATTAGCTAACAGCACTTGAGCCCAAAAATGTGTTGCATCAACTCTTCTTTAAACTAACAATATATTGCCTTTTTTTTTTTTTTTTTGCAGAATATTTGCACCAATGAAGAGAAACACTACTACAAGGGCACCTTGAATGGAACAATTCATGTGGCTGCTGGTGGTGCAGGAGCAAGCCTTTCACCATTCACAACCCTCCAAACAAAATGGAGTTTCTTTAGAGACTTTGACTATGGATTCATAAAACTTACTGCATTTGACCATTCAAACCTGTTGTTTGAGTACAAGAAGAGCAGGGATGGAAAGGTTTACGACTCTTTCAGAATCTCTCGGGATTACAGGGACATCTTGGCCTGCACTGTGGATAGTTGCCCAAGTATGACCCTAGCATCTTGAATGATGAGGTTCTTGTGTTGACTTCACAATAGTTATGACTTTTTTTTTTAAAGGCAATTATTATTGTCTTACCACAATTAAATTGTGAATTAAGTAATATCAACATCATTACTTGAATGCTAGAGACAGGATGCTATATCTGTAATAAACCAAAGATATGTCAAAATACAGGTATTTGTAATTAGTTGAATTTCTGAAACTTTTATCTCATGAGCTGCATATGTTTTAATCTTCAAACCAGCCAATCATATCAAACATTATAGATGAAAAAATCATCATTTTATTCAAACTCATGGTCCAATTATGAAGAAACAGTGAATTAATTGTTCACAGTATAGCATTATGCCCTGCTGAAGTAGCCATGCCCACCAACAGCAGAAGCCAGCTGACAACTCTTAAAAGGCATCATGCCATGGAGTAAAAAGAAAAATTAAAAAGTTCATTTCAAAAGCAAATGCTAGTATCAAAGACCCAAAAAATTCTCTTTTGATGCTGAGCATCAGAATCTTACCATATTTTGTTTAAATTATATAAACATGACTAGGGGAAGGATGCACTCTAAAAGGGAAAATTGTAATTATCATTAGAGTATCATTGATTCATGTTTGTAACTTTTATCTTCATGGTGGTGGTTCGTGTAACTAGCTGCTTTAGACCAGCCATGTTCTTTTTCTTTTCTTGGATTAAGATGCTTTAGAGTTCTAAAGGTAACTCTATCATAGAGTTCTTAAAATTTTAACTATTCATGGTTAAATGAATAGCTTAGATTTTGGAGTTCAAGTGATAGCTTAGTAGCAATGGCATCCTTTGTGGTGCTTTATGTACGTGGTTTGAACTCTCCCTTCCCTCCTCCAAAATCTACCTATCTCCCGTCCCCCCCCCCCCCCCCCCCCCCCTGCGGCGGTCCCCCCAAAAAAAAAGGAAGATTGTTGTTGCACGACGTGAAGTGCACACACCATACACACGTCACTTGGAAATTGTGTATTCACAACACGATTTTAGTTATAAATTTGAAATGGTGAAATTGTATCTTGAAAACAAGATTTTACAATTTAACCAAAATCGTGTTTTGAACCCATGATTTCAATTGATGTGACACACACACCGTACACTCCAGTGTGTAATTAACATCGCCAAAAAAAAAAAAATGAATCGTTTAAATTTTATCATGTTGTCAACATTTAAATGGAAAAATACACTAAATTGAGAGTATAAGAGCATGTACGAATTTAATCCAAACTCCAAGGTATCTTTTAACATTTTGCACACATTTATACAAACATTAACTACAATTATTTTGGTTTCCATTTAAGATGATGTAGTAAAACTGAACCATTCATTTATCACAAATGGTGAAAATTCTAGGAACTTCATGTTAGTGTCATCCTATGAACGCAAGAAGATTTTAATGAGATTAATTGTTTCTTAAGAAAAAATAATATATCTATACGTTGTAATCAACCATAAGCACACAGAAATAAAAGGAAAACAATCAAAACAAGTTTAGTATTCAGAACATTGTTTTGATCCCAGTTATCTATGATTGATAAGGCTAAAAACACTAGCACTGTAAAACCAGCCCCAATTTCCCTATAAGGACAACGCTGGATAAGGCTAAAAAAACACTAGCACTGTAAAACCAGCCCCAAATTCCCTATAAGGACAACGCTGGATAAGGCTAAAAAAAACACTACCACTGTAAAACCAAACCAAACTTTCCAAAAAGGACAACACAACTCTAAGCCTACCATAAATTTGTAGGCTACCAAATACAGACATATTGAACATCCTTCTACTTTTAAACTAGAACATATCCTCTATTGTGTCATCAAATTTCAGATGTACCACTATCACCCCATTTCAAATGTTAAGAGTCTTATGATTCAGCGGCCTGAAGTTGGGTTTTAATCCCCCATCCCCAATTGTTGTAAAAAAAGGAGAGAGAGAGAGAGAGAGAGAGAGAGAGAGAGAAGAGGGTTACATGCTTATAAAAGAATTCTCATTTCTAAGATCCTTCCTTTCCAAATTGGTTGATTACATTAAAATATCCAATATTGTAAGCAAAAATATAATGTATTTCAAATAAAAAGTACAACTTTTTAAAATTAGCCTAGTTAATTTAGGCTCAAAAAAAAAACAAATGAGATAAGCATAATGATTTTTTAAATAAAACAAATGATAAATTAGAAAAATTATGAAAATTGACTTTTCAAAGTGGACAAAACATAATGAATGGAGTAATAAATTGTAAAAGTTGGGGTGAATTGTGTGACACTTCACTTTCCCATTGTTACTTTTTGGTTATAAATTTACACCTCCATTTTAAAAATGGAAAGAAAGTGTCATTTTCATCTTATTAATTTTGGAACCTCATTTCATCCCAAACAATACATTAGTAGATAACAGACCAACGTACGTTGTTTGTTTCTCTTGGTGGTCAGGAACTTGGGACAACGGCCCTCACAAGTTGTGCCAAACATAAACTTTTCAAACTACAAACACTTTCTCATTTGTTTTATTGGTCAGAACGTTTCTTGTATGACCCTTTTCTTCCATTCTCTCAATCTTCTTTAACAACACAATCAAAGTTGATTTAATCTCTTTCATTTTTTTTTTCAATCCAGATAGTCATATACTTTACAGGGTTTTCAAGAAAAAGAATTGAGGATGTGACTGTTTTACTTTACATGCCAAAGTAAAAAGAGATCATGGATTTGTTGGTGGCTGCAGCAACTACTGCAGCTGGGCACATAGCTGAATTTTGGCAGAGCCTGTTTCCAAAGGACCAAGAAGCTTCCTTGCAAGCCACTGGAGAGGCCAGTACTAGTGATGTTCAAGGAACAAAGAATGAAGTTGGTGTTCTTGGTAGTAGAAGCAGGCAGCTTAGAAGTAAGTCTTGTGGGCATTTTGTTAAGCCAGTGAATTCTTCAGAAAGTAGGATGGCAGCTCAGCTGTATAGGGAGAGTGCTAGAATGGAAAAGTATGTGTGCAATTCAATTCATTCAATAACCACACTGGCCATTAGACCATTGTTGGTGACAGATGGGAACCAAGTAATCTGCAGAGATAGCAGTAGTTTCAAGGACATGCAAATTGTGAGTAAAATGAAGCGAAGTATTGGAAAGGCGCAGCGGTCTAGAAGATTGAGCTGTTGCCAAACATGGGCATCTTCTAGTGGTGGTGATGGTGGAACATTTCATTCTCAAGGTTGTGATCTTTATTCTGGTTTTGATGACATTGCTTTCATGTCTTTTTTATCTTTCATGTTATATTCCTTGAATGTCTTTGGCAAGGCTAAATGTGATAAGAACTTGTCTAGAAAGAAATTTTATCTTTAATTGAATGTATGGCTATAGCTGCTTTTACTTGATTCTTTTGGAATATAAAGTTTATAAGGTAATCAACTTGTTGGATAAGTAGGCACATGCCTTTCTTGAATTCTTAGCCACTCTTTTGATAAAATCAATTATATATAAACATTTAATATACTAGTTCAAGAAATTAGATTTTTGCCCAGAAAACTAGAACAATCTTGACAGTGAAACTGTTACAGGGATGTGGTTGCTGTAAGGAGTAATGTTTAGTGTTAGATATAGGTGTACTAACTATATCTAACTATATATAAATAGTTGCTGCTGCTTTGTATTGGTCCTGTACAAGTTTACAGGCTCATTCTGCTTGTTTGTACATTGCTATGCTTTTAAATGAAATTCTCTTATAAATTATAAATAAATAAAAAGGTTGTAGTTGATTAAATCATCATAATGAAAGTTTAGTACAATCTTGAGATTAATCTAAATTTGTTGGACAGGGAAGCCACGCACAGAAATTAAAATGATGAAGGAAATTGTTTTTGGAGACCTACTACTTTTTACTAAAGGCAATGTTTACATTCATCTAAAATCTTGATTCCAAAGTTCTTTGCTTGATACATGATTATATCTTTCCTTTTGTTTTTGTTCTTAAATATTTTAATTGAAAATCAGGTTCACACAATGGAATGCTTCTTTTCTTTCTGGTATCAATATTGGACTAATGTCTTCCATAGTTGCTAATAAAAGAGAAGTGGACAACTTGAATGCTGTATTGAAGCAGGCTAAGAACTTGGTTCAAGATTTACATGAGGAGCTCAAGATTAATGATTTGTATACTTTTAAAGAGCTCAGTAATGAGGATTTTGAATCCTGTGGAGCAAATGGATTTTCTTTCCTCAATCATATACCAAATGCATCTCTTACTGAACTAGAATTTGATAAATCTAAAAAATATGATGGGAGGGAGCCACATTATCAGGAGGCAGATGACTCTGAGGCAATAAGTAAAATTGAGGCAGAGCTTGAAGCTAAACTAGAGAGGTTGGAATTAAACATGAAGACATATAGTCTAGATAGAATATCAAACTATGTTGAGGTAATTTTGCCCCTGAATCTAATAAAATTTGAATGCATACTTTTTTTTTTTTTAACAAAGACAGGCTATGGTCATCTCGTAGTCATGTGGTTTTGTTATATGCATCGGAATGCTGATTTATAAAACTTGTTAACTTTCTGAATAACCTTTCTCTATAAATATATTTTTTTTCTCCAACACATAGTTTATATTGAAAATGAAAGTTTTGAGTCATTATTAATTTTGAAATGAGTATATAATTAGTCTGTCTGACTTCTCTTCACACTACAGTACCATGGAGAATCTAAAGTGTCTTCAATTCTGTGCTGCTTATGTAGGCCTTGCGTGCCATACATCTTCACTTTGGCTCCTTTAAAATTCTATGAATGAGATAAGATTGTCTTAGATTCCATCAATTTCTCTAAAGATAATTATTAGATTTAGGTGATAGTGTTTTGTCATCACCTTATTTGATCTAAAGATAATTCGTGCATTTAGTGTAAGCATTCTGATCATCACCTCTGTCAGCACCATCACCGTAATATATGTTTCTCCTCTGTCTTGCTTAAATGTAAAAATTTGTTTGTACATATTAAATTACCAATTATTCCAAACGCTTAAGCTATCAGGAAATAGTGAGTTTAATCACTTAACCATAATTCTAACACTCCCCCTTACTTGTGGGCCTAAACTTCCTCTTAATAAGTGAGGGCCCAACAAGTGGGAATTTAACATTTTAAATGGGAGGTAGAGTGAAGACAGGGATTAAACTCAAGATCTCCTGCTCTGATACCATGTTAAATTACCAATTGTCCCAAAAGTTTAAACTATCAGGAAGTGATGAGTTTAATCACTTAACCATAATTCTAACAGTATACAAATCCAAAACACTGTATTTGACAAGACAACTGTGAAACTGAATTGAGTTGTGCTGCTTGTGCATGTCTGCAGTAAGATATAGGCAACACATTATTGCAAATTATGCAACAAGACACAGGTGTTGATAGTAACCTCAAGATAACCTAAAAAGTTGCTTTTAGTAAGGCAGACTCAAGATTATATCTTCCATCATTTGCAGCTCTCTTTTTGATGGAAAGTGTGGTATTCTTGCTTCAATACTGTTATCAGCCCTAGGCAATTCTTAGCTTTGCTTCTTGTGATGGAAAAAGTCTGGGTGCATGTAGTTTTTTTTTTTTTTTTTTAATAAAACTCAACTTGGCTACATAGAACCTGTTTTATTTTAACCATTCCATATTATCCATGGCAGTATGGCTTATGGCCATATTTCTTTTGATAATCAATTGACAGTTGTGTTATTTCCAACTACCCAATCCATTCTTGGTGCAAATTTTAACAACTGCTGCTGTTACTTTGATAGGTTTTGGTTCATATGATCACACCTTTAACAAGAATTATCATTTATCATCCACCACTTAAAATTATAAACACTGCCCCATGTGTTACATTTATATGTCATATTATTGTTACTCTATCTGTTCACTTGAGATTAAATTTCTATTTCCTATATAAACAACAAGCCTTTACTTTTACCTTCTGTAGTATAACAGTTCTGGATTTTTTTTTCTTTCTTTATCGAAGCTGGATCCCAACTTTGTAGTTGATGTTGTTCAAGAAGATCTGCCACCCCTCAAGCTCACTAGGCCACCTGGTTGTTTATCTGACTCAGACTGTGATGTAGAAGGGACCTCCACCTCCACCGATTACTCTCATACAGCAGACTGTGGAGTGTCACCTAGGGAGTTGAGCATACGTCTCCATGAGGTAATTCATTTGCAGCTTGAAGCACGTATCATGGAACTCGAGATTGCGCTTGAAGACACCCAGATGAGGTTGCATGCCATTGAATCAGAACATATGATCTCTCAAAATAACTTGTATGTGGAAAAAAGATCTTCAACCCAAGAAAGCCCAACATTTATGGATGAAGGCAATGTGGATGGACCTTTCATTATAAATACTAGTCGCTAACCCGTACGATGCACGGGAAAGCTATTGACTATGAAAAAAAAAAAAAAAAAATCCAACAATGAGTGAAGAAATTAAATTTATCTCATCATAGTCATAAGAGTAGTTTGAGGACCATACTATTTTACAACTTTTTGCCACAACTTTGACGTGGCAATGGTAGAATGTTGTTTATGCACTAAAAATTATTTATAATAAAATTTAAGAAATTTAGAAATAGAAAATTGGGTTAATAATATGCATATTATAGACATTTTGCTAGTTAGTATTTTTTTAAAAATGAAGAAATATTTAACTTATATGCTTTTCTCAATCCTACTTAGTCATAGTAATAACAATATAGACAATTCAAAATATGAAACAATATTAAAATTATAACACCTCATTCCATTATAACATAGGTTGTAACTTTGATTTTTCTCCAAAAAAAGAGAGATGCTTCATATGCCATATATGATATAAAATACTCAAATGAAATTTCAACCCAAAAACCAAACCCACGAAAACAATGTCAATATAAATATGGAGATTAACCCAAATACTCAAAAGAAAATCAATTCTAAACATAACAAAAAAATAAGATAGAAAGAAAAACTCAAGCACATGCGAAAGCAAATAAAAAATTCGACATAAAAGATAAAATTTATTAATAACAATATAAACAAATATCCACATGTTGAATTGAAATTCATTAAGAATAACAACCATAAAGCTATGGCATGTGTTTCTTTTCCTATTAAATATTATTTATCAACAAATAGCTCCAAATTTTAGTGGGCCCAAAAGTGTGAAAAAGCTTGAAAATTAAAAGGAAGAAATTCCAAAAGCATGAGTTTAGCCGTTAGAGAGACATGTTCTAGAATCTTCTTTCCGACTGGGCCTCTTTACTGTAGTGTGAGCAGCACTTGATTAACACTGCATACTGGACTCCCTAAACCCCAAAACAAAAGACCCAAAAAATTGAAGCCACAAATTAGAAACACATACCCACGGTGGTAGACTTGGCTTGGCAGCAAGCTGAGGGGCTGTAGTGGCACCATTCAGTTTGGAGTTTGGACTGAGGGTTTGTTTTCTCCATCTGGTTTATATGGTGTAGTTGTTGAAGGGTACTTAGGGTTTGTTTTCTTCGTTTGGTTTATATATGATGAGTTTGAGTTTAAGTTTAAGTTGTTAGAGAGATAGAGTTTCACTCCTTGTTAAATTTGGACTAAACAAAAATAATTTTATATTAAAAAAATGATAATGATTTATTTTTTAAATATTGTGCTGACGTGGAAAATTGTGAGGGCTTTAGAGGCTTCGGTTTTATATATATAAATATAAATATATATATATAGATAATACTAAATTTTTTAGGCTGTTTGACAAAACTTAAGAGGATAAAAAACTAACCTTGATAACCTTCAGTGGATAGGCATGCCAACGTTCCATCTTGAGAAACATTTGATGCACAACTGGACTGAAGTGAGATAAGTGCAAAAAATGTGATTATTGGAAATTTCTTCAAGTCTTTGGGGACCATTATCCAACCAAGGTAATATTAAATAAGGAATAAAAAAGTTCAAAGATTGATAATTTTCCGTTCTAGTTATAAAAGAGCTTGCCAGATGAAAATGTTGAGAAGGGAAGAGAAGAGGTAGTAAAAAATAGATAAAAGGCATAAAACAAAAGGAATTTTTTTTTTTTTTTCTTATGTCAAAGGCTCCAGAAATTTGGCCAAGAGGTGGAATTTCTTTACTTAAAGGAGGCAACTGTTGGGTTACACTTGCAAAATAATGACCAACTGTTAATACACTTAACCTCACCTACTGTAGCCATACATAATAGTAGAAGCTTGACACTTGGGTTTTTTGTGTGTGTGTGTGTGTGTGTGTGTGTGTGTGTGTGTGGCAGTTATGGTGTGTAGTTATATATGAATGTGTAGTATTAGTTCTTACTCTATTGCTATTCATAGTGATCATAGAGCTCTGCAATTCTGGGAATTGGTCGTTCTTGTTTTGGAGACTACTGACTGTGTATATTAGGTCCATAAAGGTATTCTATCCAGGAAAGCCACTTCAGAAGCTTAGAAGTAACTCATTCATTTGATTTATGGGATTTGGTTGAACCACCAGTTATAAATTTACCCTGATTAACTGCCATCTGCAACTAGAGAGAAGTATAGGGGTAATGTTTGGTGGTTGACAAATTAACAGAATTGTGCTTCAAAAAAAGTTTCTTACTTTTTCTTTTTATATAAAGAATTTAACTACACCATAATAAATTTAAAAAATGAAAAACCCAAACGATATTTTTTAAGAATTTAACTACACCATAAAAATTTTATAAATTAAAAAACCCAAACGCAGGTTCTCTTATTACCTTGATAGGCCAACCGTTTGGCTAGAGGATGATCTTTTGGGTCGGCCCTATATTCCTGGAATCATTCCAAACTTTAAAAGACCACATAAAAACCCAAAATTCAAATTCATTTAATTTCAAAAATTTGCAGCAAAAATTTCTGAGATGCTAATTTCTATGGAAACAAAAAGAGAATTCAACAAGACATTGTGTGCTAAAAAAGCATCCCATGCGGAGTCCCTGAGAAAGAGAAAGAGAAAGAGAAAGAGCATAACAATTTAGTTTTAGAGAAATAGAGAAAGAGAAACATTTAGTGACCTGATGAAATCGATGCAAAGCATGGAGAACATCTCTCGAGTAGATTTGAGGCCCTTTGAAGTCATTCACGCAATCCTTTGAGATTGAGATTCAACCACATAGTTCAGGGAAGATTGGTTTTTTGGTTGTCTGACCAAATGTATGGAAAAGAGAGGAGATTGAAATGGAAATAAGAAGGGTCAGAACTCAGAATAGCAAGAGGTAAAAAACGAAATGAGTTTGTGTAATTAAGGATACGTTTGAGTTTCGTAAGACTAAGGGTCCGTTTGGATACAGCTGAAAACTGAAAACTGAAACTGAAAACTGAAAAACACTGTAGCGAAATAATTTTTAAATGTGTAAATAGTACCGTGGGACCCATTTGTAATAAAAAAGTTGCTGAAAAGTGAAATTTGTGGGTCCATAAACAGTACACGATATGCACTAATTGGTTAAAAAAATTTGAAAAGTCAAAGTTTGCGGCTACTGTTCATTGAACAGTGCATGAACAGTAACCGCAACACTCAAAAAGCTCAAAAACGCGTGAAAAAAAAAAAAAAAACCAAACAAAACGCAAACGCATAAGTTTTCATCCCAATCCAAACGCATTCTAAGAGACATACTTGAAAGTTCAAACATTATTTTAAAGTCAATTGAAGAGAGAGGAGTGAGGAGGAGTAATAACAGATGAGGTGTAATAACTTGTAACCCAAAAAAAAAAAAAAAAAAAGGGAAAAAGCTAGATGACTTAAACAAAAGAGCTAACCATAGAAGGCGCCACTTGGCGAAACCTCATGCTCTTCCGCATGAGGTCTCTAGTTATATATATATATATATATATATTGATGTCAGGGGAAGCTCTAGATTTATATATTGAGGCTTATGAAGAATTTACCAAGATGACTATAACAGATGAAGGGGCTCCACCAGAAACAGCGTACAACAGTGATAAGAAAGAATTGAATCCTTTTCACAAAAATATGTTAAAGGGTCAAGATGGTGATGGTACGGCTAATGAGTCCAGTTCACAATGTGGTATCATTGAAGAGAAATGGTCAAGGAATTTAGATCATAACAATACAGGAAAGAGTGAAGATGTTGATGAAGACGATCATGAGATGGGAAAGCTATTGATAAAGCAGATTGTGGAGAAGACCAGGCAAGGTTCTTCTAAGGTTTCAAATGCTCAAAGAATACTGAAATCAATGAATAAGCAATAAATGTCATGATGCTAGGTTGAAAAACAACAACCACGACAACCAAGCTTTAGTTTCAAATTTTTTGAAAAACTATAAATCTTCAACAAACTAATCAAGATCAACAAATGTTTTTTTAGGCATTCTATTCCATCATTACCTTCTTAATTGACATGCAATATTTTTACTATTTCTACCAATGTTTGTTTAGGTCTATAGGATGACAGAGGGAAAAAATACATGCACAGTTAAATTATGGATATAAATGAAATTTTTTTACTCAATACATATTTAGAAATTGATCTGACAGTTTGAAGATCGAATGCAAAAAGGAGAAAGAACTTTTGATTTTCTGAGTTAGAATGTTCTATATCTTCAGTTACAAAATATAATCTTTATTTTATCTGATTCTTTCGTTTGAAAAGGGTGGTGATGTTCTGAATAGTGAAATCATGATTTTCCAATGGCACTCAGGTTGATATAAGGTATAATAGGGATTGGCAATTTGCCGTTGAATTCCTTTTTCTTCCTGGATACAACTCCAAAAGAGCTGCTTCCATGTAAGATCTATCCACCTTCGAAAAGAAATGCACTGAGAACCTGACCCTAGCTTGACAGATATCTTCAATGACAGTATTCATTTCCCAATGACTTGGAGAATCGAAGGATGTGAAGAACCTTCAACTAATTTGTGAATGTCAAGAGCTTGAGGCCAAGTTCAAGACTTCTGTAATGTAGTTGTTGCTTCCCTTTACCTCAAAGGTGCAAATCCTTAAGTGTTATACCTTGAGCTCTCTAATTAAATTCAATTGTGCGGTTGCATTGATCCCTAACGACATCATTTGTACTACATTAGCCGATGTAGCCATCATTGAATTTAAGGGAAATTACACTTTGCCACTTATGGTTTGCTTGAAAAACACTTTGCCTATCTGTAGTTTAAAAATTGACACTTTACCTACCTGAGATTATCTCTGTTTGTCTCCTATTACCCACCCCTGTTAAAAATATGAGTAAATTTGTATTTTTATTACCCTTTTATGTCTCTCTCCTCTTAAAATATAAAAAACTAAAAAATCAAGGGAAAAGAAGATCTACAAACTAGGTTTTGTAAAATTAAAACCTAACTTTTATATCTTCTTCTCATGAATCAACTTTTAGATGTGCGGCTAAGAAATTACAAGAGCAACAAGGAGCGACCCATCCATACAAAATAGAATGCAAGGTTTTCTCTCTTCACTTCTTTTCCATTTATTTTGTTCTTTTTTATTGTGTGAGAATTGGATTCTCATGTGAGCTTTGTATTTGTTTTCAACCAGACTAGAACATGAATGCAAAAAAAAAAATAAAAGATGAAAACAAGGAAACACAAAATAGAGAAGCAACAAACATATCGAGTAAAGAACAAACATCAATTAAAAAGTGAAATTAACAGAGAAGAAAATAAGAAACTTTCCTTCCAATTTTTTTTTTTTTTTTTTTTCCAGAACTTTGGATCCTTAGTTCTGATTTTAGCTTTATTCCAATCGACGTGCTGGGTCTCCATATTGCTGATTATCTGCATCCAAGCATTCTATTTCACCTTTACCTTTTGCCATATATGGAGAACCTCAATATCATTTGGGGTAGGCTCGCAACGACTCAAACAAGCGGGGGCTCTCTATTTGCTTGCAATGCCAGTGCCACGATTTTTATTAACCTTTTTAGCAATCCAAGCAAGCTTTGCATTGTCAATATTTTTATTGTTGTTTAGATACTGTGGGCATGTTCTTAATGAAACACGTAGGCTTCTTTAATACATGAAAAGAAGATGTAAAAGTTAGGTTTTAATATTTACAAAACCTAGCTTTTAGATCTTTTCCTTTGACTTTTTAGTTTTTTTTTTTATGTTTTGAGAGGAGAGAGACATAAAATGGTAACAAAAATACAAATTTACCCTTATCAATATATATATAAAAGCAGAGACCTCATGTGAGAGTGCATGAGGTCCTGCCATGTGGCACTCTAATATTGCATTTAATCTTTTTTACCTTTTTCCATTAAATTTTTTTTACTGTTACCCTATAAATCATAGTAACTTATTTTTACTATTATATAAATATAGCATTTTTTACCTCTTTTTATTAAGTTTTTTTTTTTTACTGTTACCCAATAGATCATAGTAACTTATTGCATTTAACATTTTTTTACCTTTTTTCATTAAGTTTTTTTTTACTGTTGCCTAATAAATCATAGTAACTTATTTTTACTAGCATTTTTTACCTCTTTTTATTAAGTTTTTTTACTGTTACCCAATAGATCATAGTGACTTATTTTTACTATTATATTGATATGAACTGTTCTTGACAATTAGACCAATTAGACCAAAAGTTATTCACTATAAAATGGATTACCTTTTAAAAGTAAATCAAACCTTATGAAAAACTCAGGCCCAGTTCTTACTTTACATATTATGACCCAAGTTTGACCATTCCCACGTGTAAATCAAAGAAAAAACTTTTACCCTCTTACAAATTCTCTTCTTCCTCCCCCACGTATAGATGATACTTCTAGAAAATCTCATTCTCATGAAATATCTCTTCATTTTCCCCAATTTCAATTCAATATGCTTTTGTCTATTAATAATATTCTATGCAATTTATGCAGACAAATTCTCTGTCATCGACCAGTGCAACAAAAATATATATAAATCTTGAGATCCCTCAGGTTGCTAAAATAATTGACAAATGCATATTTCTAAAATTTATAATAACAAAAAAAGTCTAATAAATAGCATATACTATCTCACAAAATGCCATTAACTTAATATTTTCTTTTAAAAAATTCAATGATAGGAATGGTCAAAAACATAATCCTATACAAGAAATACCAAAAATACATGCAAAACAATTTTCATAGGAGGATTTATCTTTAAATAATATGAAGACAATAGTAAAGATAAAATGCATTGAATGAGATCCTACGAAATAGGTTTGTTAATTATTTCAAATTATACTCATCATTTATGTAAAAAAAAAAAAAATAAATCATATTATTTACATTAAAAAAATAATACATATTAATTTCAAAGTTCATTGCAAGATGTGAACTGCTAGGGTATTGCAATAATAAGTAACATTGATACAACAATGGGTTGGTATTACATTTTGTGCGTACTTTGTGAAAGGAATGTCAAATTACAAGTAGGATCATTTTGGTGTGCAAAATGTAAAACAAAAATAAATCTTTCTATCCCAAAGTTAGAGGCACTCACATTAACTACATACTCTCCAAATATTTATAATATATTTATCTCACTATAACTACTATATATATACAATTGCAAACTATTTCAGATACAAGATTCAAATTGAAGTTTTTAATGCAACTAACAAAACAAAGTTTGTGATATTTGATCGAGATGCCAAGAAAATCCTAAATAAATCTACAAGATTGAGATCTTGCTGAAAAATAAACTAAGATACAACTTATTTAAATTATTGTAAAAATATTGATATTGGAGAAGGAATCCCACGTGATTTGAAAAAAAAAATTTGGAAAAAAATTGATTTCTCTACTTCATTTGAATGAATTCAATCTAAAATATGGTTTTGAAAATTACATAGTTGCTAAGATTTTTGATGCTCCTTCAAATGATAAAAAGGTATGGAAGAAAAAAAAAAAAAAACACAATTCAACATGCTATATTAATTCTTTTTGCTGCACTATTCCAAAATTAACAAAAAAAAATTATAAAAAACTGTCACATCATTGAAATTTAATATAAATGATACCTATGAAAAATCTTAGCGACAAAGTCCAAACTTTGTAAGATCTAATCAAGAATCTCTCGGTGCCAATTCATTAGTAATTAACACAAATGATGCAACAAAAAGAAAAAATGATGAAAGCTCAAAAATTGAACAAATATGGATGGACTAAATTTCAAATGATGAAGATGGAGAAACTGATGATGACAACAAGCGTCACCATACCGCAATAACAAAGCATTGAAGAAAAAAAAATTCGAAATGAAACTTTTTATTACATCACATAATAAAAATCAATAATATAGAATGAATTAATATGCTTTTATCAACTTTTATTATACAATATTACTCCAAGTTGTTTTCATTATTGCTTATTACTTAAACAAAATAATTATAATAGATATATGTGAGCAATTTATAATTGTTACTTTTTATGATGAACTCATTACTAACAAAGTTTTATAATAAATATGCTATAAAATATGTATAATATTTTCCAAAAAACAAATTTACATAAAACATTATAACATTATCCGTGCATCGCACGGGAAACTTACTAGTTTTTAATAGAGGTGGGGTAACGGGAGACAAACGGAGCTAACCTCAAGTGAGTAAAGTGTCAATTTTTGAACCACAAGTAGGCAAAGTGTTTTTCGAGCAAATCACAGGTGGACAAAGCGTAATTTCCCCTTGAATTTAATTGAGAAATGGTTGAAAACCTAAATTACTGTACCTAAATTTTGCCCTACATCAACAACAGTTTCTGCTGCCTAATAGTATTCTCTAATGTATCATCAGCACGCTTCTAACACCAATTGTAGAGGTGCTGACAATGGAGCCATCGGCTGAAACCTTTTTGACTAGTTGGGGGAGAAAAAAGAGGAGGGGCAGGGAGAATGAGGCACACTTGATTAGAGTTAGAATGATATCTGGCCACTATTACCAACCTTACAGCCTGGAGGTTATAGAAAGAATGAAGTCATCGAATGATAGCCCAGATTTGTGCTAGCAACAAATCATCAGCAGAGGCAAGCTAGCATGTAATTTTAATGTCTAGCAACCATTGAGTCTAGTGGCCTATTATCTCAATAGAGTCCTAGCAAACAAAAGGTGAAATACCCTAGCCTTTTATGTTCAATTAAAATAACACAACATATCCCCATGTTACTAGGAAAGCTACCAGGCACTTTTTATCTATTTATAGTTCTTGACCCTAAACAAAAATAGAACAAAACAAGTTGAAATAATGGTTTCTGCAGACCTTGTCTCAGATTGAGCCAGCTCCTGCATTTAAGGGAAGGGAAGGTAGACCAAAGAAATGAGTGTTGGAGACAACAAGATAGAGAGGTAGTGCCAAACTTATTTGTCATTTAATTTGAAACAGTGTGCACTTTACAATGGAAAGACTTTCCTGCGCCTTAAATAAAATAGGAAAGAGAAGTACAAAAGCCCACAAGCACCCCCAGTAATAACCAGAACCCAATTGAATGCAGATGGACGGTCAAATATTGAGTCTGCAAAGTTCATTCCAAATGCTGCTGTTACAGAAGCATATATTGTAGCCAGAAAGGTTGCTGCCGAAAGAAGCAACTGAAACTGTATCAGCTGGTTCTGAACATTGCCCTATTCAAGTAAACAGTGCAAAGCTAGAACTTTAGTATAAACGTTTTCAAATTCAAAATAAATGGAGGAAAAGGCAACATAAAATTTGGAAGTTTTAAATCATGCCTTACAGTTTAATATTGATCAAATCTTCAGTATCATAAATGTATTCTTTGAGCTGCATCACTAATAAAAGAAATAAAGCTTTTGATATCAGTGCCTGCAAGTTCAGTGGCAATCTTCTAGGGCACTATTTGGAGGACCCTATTCCCATAACTGAATGAGACTCAAACCTATTAAATTTTAATCAATAAAGGATATTTTTGGCTTTGGCCTGAATAATAAGCATTTTATACCCAGGCTGCTTCATTGAAGATATGTGACTGGAGACATAGCAAAGCCAATCATAAGAACATTAGGTGATAGAAGTACCTCAGTGATTTTCAAAAAGTGGCCTATTTATTTAAATCATGATTTTTTTTTTTGTAAACATAAAATAAAAATGAAAGGCCAAATATATGGTTTACAGGAAATCACTAACCGTTGACAATTTGCTATGAGTATTGTCGCTGACAATGAAGTATGCCTCAAGTAACATTTCCAGTTGTTCAATGTTTTCCCCAGCATCTGATGAACTAATTAAGCTTCCATGTTTGCTCAAACTCACAATACTGCTAAAAGCCCTTTGCAATTTCTGGGATCCACTGGTGGATAACTCCACAGGTGAAACAGGAGCAGACTTTGAAACCTCTCGGGCCCCAGCTGAGGTATGTGTTTGTATACAAACATCACTTAGACCAGCCTCTGACCTTTGCTTCTTCTCAGTCAGGTACATTTCAGCCATGTCACCATCATCATCCAAGAGATGTTCTATTTCATCTCGGACCTGGAAATTAAAGTTACATAGAGCATGAGAAGCATAGAGTTATCCAAATAAGACTAAATTTAAAATATTTACCTTCTGAACTCTCTGTGTCAAGGCAAGGAGGTGGCCTTTCTATGTACGCGTTCTAGATTGAGGGTGCTAACAGATGTTGTTAATTCATCCAGCACAGGATACATCTCCATTTCCAGTTCATATACCTATCAAATCCAGAAACTCCTTAATGTGAGGGGTTTAACAATAACATTTCATGCTTTAATTTGTGAGGTGGCCCTTCCATATTCCCAATGCTAATTCATACTCACATAACACTCAAAAATGTAGATTACATGGTACTTCAAACATAATTATTTTATCTATTCTTCCTCATTTAATACCTTCTAATAGAACCCTGGTTTCACCAAGCCCACTAATCTTACAACAATGCACACAAAATACTAAGCTTCAGACATTGGTAGCAATCCTGTCCATATATTGCCCATGCAAGACTTTTTCCCCCCTTTCCTAATATAAGTTTTCATGTTACCAATGAATTCTAGCTCAATTGGCACCTCCTTCCCTTGCAAGTGCTATGTGGAGGGTAAGGTCAAGGGTGGGTTTAAGACCCACTAGGTGTGTGTGTAACTCACCTATAAAAATAAAATAAAATAAAGTTCTCATGTTAAGAAATATGGATATGACTGACAAGAGGTTAATGGAGGGAATGGACATAGATGGAACTTGATGGTGAAGAAGAATCCATGTAGGCTCTAAGCAATTGAGATTGAAGATTTTTTGAGTTGAGATGTGGAAAGAAGTTTTTAAAGAAATGTGGAAAAATGAAATAGATAGCTATCATATCCAATCAAGGCATTCTCTCCCACATGCACGAGATACACAGTTGTAGAATCACAAGGTTGGCAAATATAAGTTCAACATGAAGTTTTCGAGTACTAAATGAATAAGCAAGCAAAATTATTGTGTATGCAGACCCTCATCACATACTTGTTTAGTTTCAAAGGACTATGCTGAGAAAGGATGCATTACGCTAGGTTGCATACAAACTTCTAGTTAATATTTAATAAAGGTGCTTGCTATTTACAACCTTTAGAGAGATGAAGCCCTTGTGCTCAGGGTTCTCAGTGTGTCAAACCAACCATATCAACTAAGAGGGAGCCAAGACTGAACACAGCAAAAGCCCATTCCAAGACCGAGTCTGAAATGAACGGGGACCAATTGGTTCCACTCTCTTCAGGTAGTATAACAGCCTATCAGATGGAATGGAAAAGATATATACAAGCCAACCCAACCTTGTGACTCATTTGTGGTCCAAAACAATGTGGCCACTAGCACATTAATCGATTTCGAGGAATCACCCAGGTAAGTCAAAACTGGGGCTTGACCAAGGATGTCCATAATTGTTTAGTAAGTAGCATAAGGGCTTTACCAAGTACAAGAATTCTATCTCCATATTTTGTGAGCAAATAACATATTCAATTAGGTCTATTTTCAATGAAGACGTTCCCATAAAGGTTGTGGTGTGTTGCATACCTGAGCATCAAGAGGCATGCATATTAGTTCCAAAGCCAGTTCCAGTGCCCTAAATTCGAAAGGCAGATCCTCTGAATCAAATCAGTACACATGGTAAGAAAACTTTTTAAATTTGAAGAGTACAAAAACCACCTTAGCATAGCATCAGCACCCACTTTCAGCAAGAACTTAACATTGGGCTACTGAAGGTTGAAGCAAGTATACATTTCAGATTAGTAAAAAATTTAACTTTGTATGCTTTTCTTACCGGCTTGATATTTTTTTTACCTGAAGGCACTTGCACAATTCTGACTTGTACTTCACAACAGATCCATCCAAGGAATTCATCAGGATAACCTCATCAGCTGTGATTATACACCGGATCTGTTCAAGACTGACCACAATTGCCTTTTCCCATCCTAATATAGCTAATATTGTAGAAGGATAAATGAACAAAGGATCCAAAAGTCGGAGATCTCTGGCTGGCAAAGAACAATGTCTCATTATAGTAGCCTTGTCAAGCTCCAAAGTCTTTGAATTGCCATTTTTATCAATTTTTATCCAAGATTGACTCCTGTGACCTCTCTTCTTCAGGCCTGCTGTAATACTAGACCCTCTACTCCTATTCCCATTTGAATGAAATCTCTCACTACTATGAGCAGATGCAGATTCAGGAAGATTAGGAGGACCATAAAGAGGCTGCGATTCTTCCATCAGATTTTACTTTCTCCTGCTTTGTTTCACAATCAAATATTTTGCTCCAGGGATTCCGTATCAGAAACAAATCAGATTGTAAGCTGATTTGCAAGCTGGACTTAGAGAAGGCTTTTGACCATGTAAGCTGGAGTTTTCTACTCCAGATGTTAGAAAGAAGTGGGTTCTCTGCCAAATGGAGACGATGGATCTTCTTTTGCCTATCTATAGTACGTTTCTCCATCTTGATTAATGGCTCTCCTTGTGGATTCTTTGGTAACACCAGAGGTTTGAGGCAAGGTAATCCGTTGTCTTCATTGTTGTTTGTTTTGGTGATATAAGCTCTTGGAAGAATGTTGGATAAAGCAGTTCATGAAGGACGCATGTCAGGATTTAATGTGGGTAACTTGGAGGAAAGATTCCTGGCGGTGTCTTATCTCCTTTTTGCGGATGACACGCTAATTTTTTGTGAGGCTGATTTAGATCAGATTTTGATTCTTCGTATGATTCTTATCTGGTTTGAGGCGGTGTCGGGTCTAAAGATTAACCTGGGCAAGTCAGAATTTGTTCTGGTTGGGGTAGTCCATAATATTGACCTTTTCCAGGTTGTTCTTGGCTGCAAGCAGGGTTCTCTCCCAATGAAATATCTGGATCTTCCTTTGGGTGCTAAATTCAAGGATAAGTCTATATGGAATCCAATTCTAGAGAAAATGGAGAGGAGATTGGCGGGTTGGAAACGCTTATATTTATCCAAGGGAGGTAGAGTCACCCTAATCAAAAGCACCCTATCTAATTTACCCACTTACTTCCTATCTTTATTTCCTATACCTGCTAGTGTGGCTAACCGAATTGAGAGGCTCCAGCGGAATTTCTTATAGGGCAGTTTTGGAGATGATCCTAAAATTCATTTGGTTAAATGGGCTACTGTTTGTTCTCCTATTTCTTCGGGTGGCTTAGGGATAAGGAAGATAAGACTTTTCAATGAAGCTTTACTTGGGAAGTGGCTTTGGAGATTTGGGATTGAGAAAGATGCCCTTTGGAGACAAGTGTTAGAGATGAAATATGGATGTGTGTGTGTGTGTGTGTGTGTGTGTGTGTTGGGGGGGGGGTCTGGTGTACCAGATCTGTGAATGGCCCTTATGGTGTTGGTTTATGGAAAAATATCAGTCAGGGATGGCCTTCTTTCTCACGCCATATTCTGTATGATATTGGTGATGGGTCTAGAGTGAAGTTTTGGCAAGACCGGTGGTGTGGAGACTTCTCCTGCTGTTAGATATCCTGACTTGTTCAGATTTTGCAAAAATAATGATGCCAGTGTGGCTGAGCTTAGGAAGTCCACCAATGGTGTCCTCTTTTGGGATGTGAGATTCTTTAGGGGGGTGCATGATCGGGATTTAGAGGCTATGTCAGACTTCACGGAAACCATTTATGCTTCTCCTTTAAGGGGGCTAGGTGAGGATAAAATGTGTTGGACTCCTAGCAAACATAAGGGTTTCAGGGTTAGTGATTATTATAAAATTTTAGTTGGCAACACTTTCCTTGGTTTTCCTTGGAAAAGTATTTGGAAGCAAAAGATTCCCTCTAGGGTAGCTTTCTTTGTTTGGATTGCTGTCTTAGGGAAATGCTTGACGATTGATAATTTACAAAAGAAGAAGGTGTGGATTTTGGATTGGTGCTACATGTGTAAGAGAAATGGTGAATCGGTTGACCATCTATTCCTTCATTATCCTTTTGCTATGGATCTATGGTCGATGGTTTTGGGTCTATTTGGAGTAACTTGGGTTATGCCACACACGGTTTTGGGGCTGTTAGAGTGTTGGCAAGGCAGCTTTGGTCGCCATCGAAATGGTTATATTTGGTCCATCATTCCTCATTGCCTAATGTGGTGTCTTTGGAGGGAGAGAAATAGTAGATGTTTTGAAGATATTGAGAGATCTATTCCAAACCTCAAGCTACTCTTTTTTAGAACTTTAAGGGATTGGTTGTTTGCTTTGCAAAAACAATCATTCCCTTCTTTTATTGATTTCCTAGACTCTTGCAATTTTTGTATTTGATTTCTTATCCCTTGTTCACTCCTTGTGTACTAGAGTGTTCCTTTTTTATTCAATATAATCTTATTACTTATCAAAAAAAAAATAACATCTATAAACACAAAATTTTTTTTCATATTCATCAAGGCAAGGAAAGTCATGTACAAAGAACCATTTGGCTGTAATGTAAATAAACACACAAAACACCAACAACCACCACATCAACCCTATAGCCAAAATCTTCAATCTGGAAGTCTGCTGGTGCATCATAAGTTCACATATCAGGATCCTCATGCATGAAGAAGATATACTGTTTATAGTTTAGAAAAACTAAGAATTCATTTTAATATTGAAATTTCAAACTTACGGTGGCCCCCTCATATAGTATTCATAAATTTCTACGCCCACAATATTTAACATTTGATAGAAGACCAACTAGATTTTTTGATTTTTTGATTTTTTTTTTATTTTTTTGGTAACAATATTCAAGTAAAATGAACTTACAAAATCCACAAGTGCACAATTATGTTAAACCAGGAACATAAAGTAGTTCATACAGAAAAACTAATAAGGCAAGACCCAAGTCAGGGAAGTATAAATAAGGACCAATATATCGGGAGACAATCCTAGATTCCAATGCAAGTTATTTCAATATCAATAAGGATAATCTCAATCAAAAAAATAATCAGAAAACCGAAAAAGGTTGACCTTGTTATGCTCATCAATCAGAAAAGCTTGAGCTACAATGAAAAGAAATAGGAAAACTGAATGATGTGGAAAAAAGATAACTCACTCTGTGAGTCCACAAGCAGCTGTTTTGATGTAAATATCAGCTACTCCACACCATTAAAGGAGCTTCTCATCATTGAATTTTGGACCTCCATCTGCTCAAACAGGGAGGCAGCGTGCTCTTTGGAACTATAAGTGAATAGAAGATGTATAAAAAACTGCATAACCAGAAGATGCCCTTAAAAGCTGAAGCATAGATAGCCACAAAAAAATAAGATGCCAAGACAAACCCCTCAATATTATCATCAGGGGAAAAGTAAAGAGCAATGTCACGAAGATCAGGACAATCATTTTGAAAAAGATCTGCCAAAATTTGGGATTGAGGAAGCAACTCAACACTAAGGACTAGAGGCATTTTTCCTGAAAACTCAGAGGCTCTACGACTGATGGAGGGTGGAAGTTGAGCCTTGAACCCACCAAGAAAGTTTTTAGGTGTAGAATTAGTAACAAAAAATCCTCCCCTGAAGAAAGAAAAATCTTGCATCACTCACGAATCCAATAGAGAAAAAAGAGGAAATGTCTGCCATGTACATCCTAAGAAACAATCTATTAGACAGAATGATGAAAATATGTTACTTCTAAACATTCTTTTTATGATTGAATGAGTTCCAACATCATGAAAGAATAGATTATATACAAAATAAGAAGAGATTGGTTACCGACTTCCAAGTAGCATGTGAAGTAGGAAGATAATCGCAGTATAGCTTGAATATAGGTAAAATATTCAGCAACTCGCTTTTTTCAACATCAGAGTTCTTTTGTTCAGCAACAGCTTGGGACTTACCACCTACAAAATACAGAAACAGCAATAACTAAGAGCAATTAGGTTACCAAATTGTTATATTGCCTACTACAGTCCCAACTATAAACACAATTTCAATAACACAAAAGCAACAAGCTACAGGTTCAAGTCCATGAATCAGCCCCCGCAAAAGTGGGACTTTGTGCACTAGGTACAACTCTTTTTCTATCTTATTAATGCTCTTTTACTAGAAGACTGAGGCAGAAAGTGTTATAATTGAGTTTGTTTTAAAGGCTGTTGAATGGATGGCTACTAGGGGATTCACTCACTTTATACAAGCTTATACAAGCTTGCTTCGGCTTCTTTCATTTATCATGTCTGGCTTTAAAGAACTGCAAGAGTTCACAATGGTCTGATTCACAAAGAGGAGAAGATTATGGGTTGATCAAGAATGATGTTAGAGCTAGAATGGGAGTATGCAATGGGTTCAAAAAAATTGAACAATAGGGTACTGTCTAGTTATTTGGATACATGTGTCTTAATTATAGAATCACTATCTAGCAGTTTGGTATTGTGTTCTGCTGTTGTTGCTGCTTGTCATTTGATTGTTTCTAATTTTTCATGTAAGTATCTTTCTTTTGTTTCTGATCAATTTAAAAATCTTTCTTGATTGTTTAATGAAAGTATCTCATTCAAAAAAAGAAAAAAAAAATACTGAGACTTGCTTTAGTCATTTCAGAGCAATATATTGTCACGGTTCTCATGGTGATGTCCTTCCCACCAGCTTCTGGCAATACCATCCCACTTGACAGACATGATTTACAAATCCAATCTTCTGGAATATCATGGAGAACAACCAGCATGCAATAACTGAAAATGGAGAGATCAGAATGACAATCTTTGCACCATATTTATCAATTGAAAAGCATATAATCAAAGAGTTAAGGCATGAAACGAATCAAAAAAATGAACCATAAACATCCAACCTATTCCATCCAAGTGACCTTACAAAACTTTAATAGTACTACATAGAATAATCATTACGGTTCAAGAGCTGAAAAGTACAAGAACAAGAGATCCATCCAACCAACTTGAACTTATGGTCTAAACACACTGCAGTGGGGTCCTGAAAGAACCAAAATAAAAGCCTATATGGGAAGAAAACACCACCTGAATTAAGTCTCCTTGCTTCCTACAACAAGAGTAGTTGTGTATACTTAAAAAATGGTGGAAATGAAAACTGTGCATTTCATTTTTCATGTACTGATAGTAATTAGAAGTCATTGATGGACACTAAATAAGGAAAATAAAGTGAAATTAATTACATGGATGAACATGCACACGAGTGCACACAAAGGTGTTGGAGGCGAATAAGAAGTGAAAAACATTAAAAGTACTATCATTTTTGTTACCCAAGAAAAAAAAGTTCCTAACTGACATGACAATAAGCATGATTAGTGTTGCATCAATAACTTTTGTTTTGTGTTTAAAAGTTGACACATAGTTTATACAATTTATGAAGTAATAATTGTAATATCCTAACATCACTCATAAAAAATTATCATACCCAGGTTCATGACTACAGCAACTGGAGCAAGTAGCTAATGCATTGTCAAAACCAGCATCACCACATATGTCACAAATTTCATCCTGCAAGGAGGAAGAATAGAACATGACATTCCAAATACAAGTACCAAAACATTAATGGAATTTAATTAAGTTCAATCAAAATATTCCGGTTAACTTCCGGAATTTATTAATTGAAAATAATTTAGTTCCTTCTTGACAAAAATAGGTCCTGGTTGGGAATTATTGGGATGTCTAAGTGCTTTTCTGACTTTTGGCACATCCAGAAACCACTTTCGAAAGAAACCAAGGTGACAAAAATTTAAGGAGGGAAAATGGGGACAGGTGGCACAAACCTATGTGGGGCATTTAAAATTTGGGCCCAAAAGCAGCTAAGGAAAATCTGGGCCACTATAGACTGCCCCTGCAGTCCAAAAGGACAGGCACCAACAGACGCAATAATTATTAAAAAAAAAAAAATTATGATTTACTTGTAAAGGTATATTTATATTGTTAAATCAATTATCACAAAATTACTCTACAAAATTTTCATTTATAAACACATTTTACTAGTAGTATTTTCTCCCCTATATAAACACATTTATAAAACACATGCACTATCAAGGATTCGATGTATTACGCATCTATACTTCTCTTTCACATATATTCCATCGTGTATAGACCTGATAAGTGGGTTGTGGGGCTAATGCTTATATGAGAGAAGGATGTACACAAAATGCACTTACTAATTTCCCCTTCAAGAAGACGAAAGTATCTTGTGCACTATATATATATGCACATTCCTTCTCATAGCATGTGAATTTTACATGAAAAATAGAGAGAGAGAGAGAGAGAGAGAAAGTAGGAGAAAGAGAGAAATGATGAAATGATTACTTAATGAACAATGGGTTTTTTTTTTTTTTAATTACTTATTTTATTATATTGTTGTCTTAAAAATAAATTAAGTATTTATTAATTAATTTATTAAATTGTTGTACTACGTCAAATTATATTCAGTACCACGTTATTTATATGGTATAAAACTTATAATATTTTAATATCTTTTTGACTTTTTGTTTACTAAATATTAATTTACTAAGGGGTTGAACCTCGTCAAATTATATTTAATGCCACATTATTTATATAGTAAAATTTATAATATTTTTATATATTTTCGACTTCATGTTTGGTCAGTTCGAGCCTTTTACGTTATAAATTTGGATTCAGATTTATGTTGGTGCACGGAATGATTAGAATTATATTACAGGCTAATTACACTTCTCTCCCATAAAATTTGTGGGAATGATACTCCACCTCAAATCAGAAAAAGAAAAACTCTTCCCTTCTTTAAAGTTTGAAGAAATTAAGACTCCTCCCTTTTGTTTATATTAATAATGAAATTATCTAAATTTTTATAAGAATCTCTTTATAAAAATAAAAAAATCATTGTTAGTAAAAAAATAACCAATAAATTTAGAATAAAATGCAAAATTTATCAAGTACCGAAAAACACTTGCAACGAAAAATCTCTTCATAATCCCAAAAAAAATAGCAAAATTTGCAATTAATATTTTAAAATACACTTTAATTAAAATTTTAAAATAATGAATTTTAATTATAAAATAAGATAATTTTGGAAGCCTAAACATGATGTTTTACTAATTTCAAATTATCACATCAAATGTTATTGAAAAAATTATGAAATTTGTTTAGGATTTGATTAACAAATGTCTAATTGTATTAGTTGAGGTTAAGTTTTTTATTCCAATCGATCAACTTATATAGTATGATGGATGTGATACCTATCTTCTCAACCTTGTCACAAGCTCACAGCCATTGTGATGTGAGATCAAAAATGTTCTATCATGCCAAAGGTCTTGTAGCTATACTGGCACTTTTCCATGCACAAAGTGCTTCGGAGTTTAGGGGAGAAAGGGTTCGAACGGCGAAGTTAACAGAAAGTTGTAATTATCACTTATCAAAAAAAAAAAAAATAGAAAGTTGTAATTATCTCTAAAAAAAATGTTCTATCATTTCCAATACATACATACATACATACATTCATACACATACACACACACGCACACACATATATATATATATATATATATATTTGTATACAAGTGATAATATTTTCTCAATTGAGTTAACTCATAACCTTAGCCTGTTGAAGGAGCTCACTCCCATTTTGGTGCTAATTGGTTTATCAGTAATACAATATTTTGCAAGACAATTGTTCCCCTTATCAAGAAAAGAACTGAAAAAAACTCTGTTGAACTTCTTACATTTTTTCTCATTTACTTACAAGTGCCAACTAGAATATATGTGGGGATTTAAAATGCTTTAGTATATTCTAAGTTCTGAGCTTATATTGGATGAAAATGGATTCAAGTAATAGTCTTCTAAGACTTGAATCCCTCTTATCACCTATTAGCAAAGGAAAATAAGCAATTTATTATGTTTGTTTTCCACTTGATCGAGCATCCACAGCAGTGGAGCTAAAAATTTAACTTTTTAGCTCCACCAAAAATTACTTTATCTATTATACCTACACACATGCTGCAGCAAATCTTAGCTATCAACATAATAAAATAATATAAACATCACAATAAAATAATATATCTCCTATAATAAAAATATATATCCCACTACCCTAAAAAAACAACCCAGCACCATCCACAACCACCACTACCATCAGCCACTGCCACAACCACACCCACAACCACCACTACCACCACCACTAGACACAACCAAGCCCACAACCACCACAACAACCACCATCGCCACCACCACAGCCACCAAACCCACAGAAAAAAAAAAAATCAAACACCGTAACACCAAACCATAGCCACAACAACTACCATCGCCACCACCACAGCCATCAAACCCATAGAAGAAAAAAAAAATCAAAAGTATAAGAACCGCAGAATTCAAAATCTAAACAAAGAAGAAGAATCAAAAGTCTTCAGCAAAGACACGATTCGGCAACAAAGCCAAATAATGGAGAGACCCATACTATCACACATGCCATTTTCGGGAAGGCATTGGTCCGAGTACATAATTTATCAATCCTACAGCCCTACAGCAAATTTCAACCAAAGATATCAATTAATGCATCAAAGAATTTGCCAAAGAACACTCTCAAAGAAAAAAAAAACCATTCACTTCTAACCTCTCTAGAGCCAAAATTTCATAAAAGATTTCACAATAAAAAATCAAAGCTAACTAAAGAGGGAGAAGTAATCTTACGACAAAGAACTCAAAAACAAAGAAAAGAGAAACAAAAATCTCTCAAACGAACCTCCAATGAAATTTTTGGTCCCTTAGTCAGAGACATCAAAATCTTCCAAAAACAACCTCCCCTCGATCTCGATAAATACAAATATGAGTAGCAGAACTTCAGCTCTTATTGCTCCTCTACTACTGTTTTTCTGGCTGGTCGGCGAGCTGAGGGATGAGGCGGGAGTGGGTCGAGCTTCGGCTGGGACGGCGTCGGTCAGCTTGAGAGATGGTGAGAGTGAATCGGATAGTTTGAGGGAGGTCAGATGGAGAGATGGGAGCTTGAGAATGATGAGAGATTAGGCGGTGAGATGAAGAATAAAAGAATGAAAAAAAATAAACGTATTATTTTAATCGGGAGTGCTGAATAAAAAACTCTTTTTTTTTTTTTTTTGATGACGGCTACAGTGAACATCTATCAATAGATGTGTACTGTAGCAGTTCAGCTAAAAATTATTGGTATGCCTCCATTGCTGTGTGGCCCTTTTTGGTATTTTGGTGGAATTAAAATAGCATTATAGCTATTTAGCTCCACTGCTACAAATGCCCTGTATTTATTAGCCAAGTTGTCATGTACTGGTAGATCAGATGACATGTATTTATTTGACCAATTAACAATTTGTGCAAGTATTTAGTATGTCTCAAGCAATAGGCATGGCGGGATTACCCTGGGTTATAATGTCAGAGGTATGTAACTTATTGAACTCTGAACTCAAAATTTAATAGCCTTCTGCACATCCAAAGTTGCTCTCAATGATCACTACATATTGTAAGAGAAAACTGGCTTTAACTATTTGTGACAGCATTAGGCTCTCTCTAATAGCAACATTCCTTGAAGTGGATTATGAACTTAACTCTTATTATCATCCAATGCTCCAATAACATGTTAGGTAAGAAAGAATTTGCAAGGATTATAAACTTATAGAACTCAATCATAGTTTGATTCCTTCTATCCTATTTCTTTTCTGTAGTACTAAACCACACAAGATGTAACTATAAATTGGGTACTTAAGGCCATTTAGAAAGATGACACAAAAGAAGGGGGGGGGGGGGAATCCGTAATTCCTTTTTCATGATAGTATATAAGTATAGAAGTGTAAGAGTTTCACAGGACAAGCAAGACTATAGATAAGATTGAACTTTGATTTTGAAGGATGATTTCATTTCAGATATATCCTATAGACATCAAGGGTACAGCTGGAAGCCTAGTGACTTCGGCACACTGGTCCTTTGCTTGGATTATTGTATACGTCTTCAAGTTTATGATAGCATGGAGTTTAGCAAGTAACTCATAAGTAGCACCCCACCCACCACACATCTTCACTTTTACATTCCAATTTCGTGGTTTCTCTGTGGTAACTAATCATGATTATTTTGGCTATGATACTTCAAGAACATTTTTCATATTCTCAGTCATTTGTGGTTTAGCTGTTGTATTTATTGTAAAGCTGGTACCAGAGAGCAAGGGGCAAACACTGGAAGAAATTCATGCATCATTTACCAATCCTCAGCATAAAATCTCAAACCCTTAAGACATAAGAAAATTTGTTCATCTTAGTTCAACTAAAATCTAAAAACCCTATAAAACAAACTTCCACTTGTGAATATATACTGTTTAAGTATGTTCAGTTGTGGGGTTATCTCATGCATCATGATTCTCAGTTCAGTTACTTATTCTACCCAATAAACCACTTAACAATTTTTCATGGCAAAGAAAAATGTTATTGGAAACATTTTGGGAGAAATCAGCTTATTTATTTGGTGGGGAAGATCATCTTTTCATCATCAAGTATTGTGAAATTTATGCACACCTTTATCAAGGTTATTGTAAACATCCTATTATCATCAAGTTTTGTTTATGTTATTTTCATGATGCATGATATCAAATTATCAATTTTCGCCAACTAATTCAATGGTTTTATAGCTTACGAATTTTTAAAAAGAAAAAAAGACTGCAATTGATAATTCTGGGAACACAATTTTTCAAGCACATTGACAATAGTTAAGTTGCCATTCTGAAGTTATTTGCTTCAGACCACCACTTAGAAGAAAGGCTAACCATCTAAAATCTAAGAATATCACAAAAAACCACCATAGTGTAGCAAATTGCTAATTTTGTAATATAACTTGGTGGCTTTCTATTGAATTTATAAACTGGAAATAATGTAATAAGTTTCTCATAAATTATCATTTATCTCAAAAACTTGATTTCAAAATTGTAATTTTAAAAGGTTGATAACTTCAAGGGATTAAACAATTGGTTAGAAACCACACCTTATGAAGCAACTCTAAGTCAAAAGTAATTGAAAAAAGTGAATTTAATCACTTTTTACTTATTTATGCCTAAAATTAAAGTTTTAAGTTTGATTTATTTATAAATAAATAAATATGAATGAACTTTTTATCGAACTAAACCCAAATTATTTATAAATGATTTTGTTCATTTACGGCTTACTGGGCATTCAATGGGCTTTCCAATTAGACAAGAGGATTGTAGAAAAAAAAAAAAAAAAAAAAAAAGATAATCCTTCAATTTATTTTTAAATTTTTTTATTCAGGCACCTACACATGATGAAAATACTGGCACTTTATCTAAATCTGTAATAAGGAGGATAAGGACAAAGATAGTACCACATCCAAGAATAAAATTAAATAAATACTGACAAAAGTGTCCAATGATGAACTCCACATGGGTCCCCTCTAAACACTTCATCTCCACTTTCTCCAACTCAATATCTCATTATCTCTATCCGTCAAACTCAGAAATTCCACACTTCTTCGTCTCTTCCTCTCTTTGTGTTTGAAAAACAAATTGAAGTTTTAATTCATACTGTACATACCGTTTCTTTACCATCAACTATATGGCTGTGGTGACCATCTTGGTGGTGCCAACAGTTCTGGTTGTGATGATGGTGGTGAGAGTCAGAGTGGATCTTCCTCAGCCACAGGTGTGGTCGTGCTTAGCACTTTGGTTGCTGTCTCTGGTTCCTATGTTTTTGGCACAGCTGTAAGTGAAATTTTACTTTAGCATAGAATGGTCCACACTCTCTTTAGTCCGCATGGTCCTTGGTCCAGGGATATTGTCTGCAAAGATTTTGATGTGTTTATGATGAGTGCCAAAATTTTCAAATCTGTAGAGAACTCAAATTCTATGAAAAATTATTAATTTCTGAATCATCTCTACAGTTTGAAGAGTCACAATGTTTTCTATGCTACTAGGCCATGATAGAAAATATATTAGTTGAACGCCAAATGCATCTAAATGATTGAGGTATAGATTTGTCAATGGATTGCAGGGAGTGTTTTTGTAACATTGGAGAGAATAACTGAATAAGACAATAAATGGGATGGGTATCTCTATGTGGGATGCCTAGACGTTTGATATGCTGACTACTGAACTGAAAATGGTGTATAATTGATTTTGTAGGTGGGATATTCATCACCTGCTCAGTCTGGAATCATGGATGACCTGGGTCTTTCTGTGGCAGAGGTGGGTGTAAAACTATAAAGTGCATTTTTACTTTTGGCAAATGATATTATCATATTAGAACACTTTTAAGCACTTGAACTATCTTTCTCTGGAAACATCTTCTACTATGAATATAACATTTGTATTATTATAACCATTTTTCCATTTCTATATTAATTTCATTGAAATTTTGTGTAAACTTCAGTATTTATGCTTCTATTGTCTGGGATTATGGTGATTTGTGACAACAAATCTTCATGTGAAGATACCAATATTTGAGCTCTACTGCAGGGAAAAAGAAGAAAGGTTGTGTTTGGAAAATCATGTCCACATGGCAAGATCACAGACACAGTTCATCACCTACCTTGTGTTTTTCTGATCAGAGAATTTGAATAAAGTTCAACTATGACTTAGAGTAATATTAAATACAATTAAAAAGCATACAACATTTAGGATTAATGACATTTCAAAGTTTGAATGTAGAAAATAATTTTAGTTGGTAGTAAGGACTATATGACTTGGAGATACTGATCTGATCTTCATATAGAAGTCACCGTTTCAGCTTTCAAAATGAAGTGAAATGTTGTATCGTATTGCTTTTTGCAAAATTCATTTTTGTTGCATTGCTTCGTAAACTATCTTTTGCTTGCCTTATATAGTTTTGTATATGATTTTCTCAACATCTTTTGGTTATACTGCAGTACTCACTTTTTGGTTCAATATTGACAATTGGAGCAATGATAGGTGCAATAGTGAGTGGCCAAATAGTAGATTACATAGGTAGAAGAGGTGTAAGTACTTCACCCTGGAATCATTGCCGGTGGTATTATTAAGGTTCAAACTCCACAGTTCACCAGTTTTTCAATTTGTTGGTTGTTTTGCAAGGAAGACAATGGGCTTTTCAGAGATATTCTGCCTGGCAGGGTGGCTAGCCAAAGCATTCTCAAAGGTTTTGAATCCCATCTCTCTGTTTTATGCAGTTCCAAACATCAATGTTAATGTCACATGCATGACAACCCCTACATTTTATCTGAAAAGATGTTTACATAAGGATAATGGAAAGCATTGAGGCAGCATCATAATTTTGTAGTTCCTCTTACATAAAACTAAAGTTTAGATGATCATACATGATCAGAAACAACTATGTACCCGTTTGGATTCAACTGAATGTGGTGTTTACATTTTGCGTTTTCAGACTTTTTTTTTCCCCTGCACGTGAACAGTAATATCACATGATTTTACTGTACAGAGGACAAAAAAACACTGTTTATGCATTGTTCACATATTGTTCACGCACTGTTCACAGGTTCCACGACACTATTCACACATTTAAAAATTATTTCACTACAGCGTTTTCAATTTTCAGTTTTCAGTTTTCAGTTTCAGCAAAAATAAGTTCAATCCAAATGTACCCTATGTCACAAAATTATTTCAGGAATTAATTGGTAGTCAGTAGATATTTTATCTTAGCTACTTCATAATGTCAAATGTTTGGTGCTTGTTGAATGGGTGCTTGGTGGCTTGACCTTGGGAGACTGTTGGTAGGTTGTGGGATGGGACTCCTTTCCTATGTGGTAAGTTATTAGATTGCAATTTCAATGATTTATCTTTCATGTAAACTGTAAAATTAATTGTGTTCCCGATAGCAATCAGGTACCTATATATTTAGCAGAAATAAAACCTAAGAATCTTCAGGTAGGGTTTACAACTGTTCATTAGGTAAGGCAAAAGTCTCATGAATATGGAAACTGTGTAAGTCATTGCCTTGACAGTCCTGTTCACCTACTAATTGCCACTCATATAGTTAATGATTTGTTATGGCGTATCGTTTACATATCTAATTGAAGCTTTTGTGAACTAGCGAACTTTGGCTCTGATTGATAAGCTTCCCTGCTCTTGTCCTGTATTCTTGTCATTTGAAGGTAGTTTCATAGTAAGACTTTTTTTTTTCTTTAATTCAAGAACTATACCATGTCTAGTACAACTTCTTGGTCTATTCTTCATTCCAGAATCTCCAAGATGGCTGGTGAGTTATTCAAAATTTTATTAGAGGTTTTTTTTGGACGGTTTTGGGGAGATAACACATTGGGGAGACTCCAATTGAGGAGTTAATATAACATATTGCAACATCACTTAACCCAAAAGCTTGAGGCAATGGGTTTCGGCTCAATTATGTTATATTTAATCACTCACTTTTGTCATTATTATCCAGTGTGGGACTTCACTACTTATAACTAAACAACTTATAACTAACCACACCACTCACACGTAAATATTCTAACAAAAGGTGCTCTTTGGATAATGCATTTGAAAACTAGAAAAAAAAAAAAACACAAAGAGTTATAGTTTTGCTAATCATTTCTTTTTCCATTATTCTTCTTTTTAGCCAAGTACATGTGATTTGACAAAGATATCTAAATGCTATAAAGTGAAAAAGAAAATTCAAGCATTGACTGACATGCTCATATGATTTTTTTTTAAGGCAAAAATTGGTCAAAAGGAAGAGTGTGAAGCTGCTCTACAGCACCTTAGGAGGCAGAATGCTGATATCACTCCAAAAGCTATTGAGATTAGAGTAACTTTTGGACAACTCTTTCTTTCCTCTTTAACTAGAAAAATTACATACTTTGACACAGTCTTAAATGTTTTCCAACAATTTTGCTTAGAAACAAGTATTGACATGGTTTTTGAATCATTTTACAGGAGTACATAGAAACCCTTCAACTACTTTCTAAAGCTAGTATTCTTGACTTATTTCAATGGAAATATGCTTACTCACTTATTGTAAGCTTTTGTATCATAATCTTTGTAGCATGTTTTTTTAATTGTTTAGACAGGTTTGATCTTTTTGGCTAACATAAAAGCGGGTTAGGTTGGGGTTGGCCTAATGGTGCTACAACAATTTGGAGAAGTCAATGGAATTGCATTTTATGCAAGTGCTATATTCATATCAGCTAGTAGAAAAAGGATTGTCTTTTTTCTTTTTCTTATTTTTTTCCCTTATTTAATGCTACTTATAGTTAACAGGAAATTGAAGTTGAATAGAGGAATACTTTGTCAATGACAGGCTTTTTAGGTAGTATTGGGACCATAGCAATGGTCATTGTTCAGGTTCTTGATTCTCTTTGCGGAATTCCTACATTTGCTTCTATGTAATGCTTTTTAAGTGATTTTCTGATTTTGTACAGATTCCAATGACAGCATTAGGGGTAATTTTGATGGATAAATCTGGAAGGCGGCCACTTCTATTGGAAAGAAGGTTAAGAACTCTCTACTGTGTAATGGAGTTGAATGAAAATAATTTTGAATCCCACTATATTCACAGGTTTCTGCAACAGGAACTTGCGTAGGTTGCTTGCTTGTGGGATTGTCATTCTTCTTGTAGGTATTTTCTACAGAAAAATCTATTTTTCTTGAAAACTAGTTTCATTGGTTTTGTTGAATATTTCTTAATAGAATAAATATTCAATTATGCAGGATCTTCAAACATGGATCAAGACAACGCCAATTTTAGCACTTGTTGGAGTACTGGTATTGCAATTATCCCGAGGACAGTTTTGGTTTTCTTATAAAACATCCAAAGAAAGAACAGCCTGTGACAAATGTTATTTTGCTTTTATCTCCAACTTTCGTCATTTTATCCATGGTCTTTGAGTACTTTTGAGTGTGGAAATCCTATTAAGTTTAAAAGCTCATAAAATGAATGTTGTTTAATACCATTACCATTGGTTGTATTTAACCAATTAGTAGCAATCTGGAAATAGTTTTTGCTGCTTTAAAAGCATGAGTATTTCAGAAGGTCTTGCATAAAGTTGTGGATTTTTATGATCTGATTTTGGTCATCTATTATAGCTCTCAATCTATATTCATGGTGCAATTGGTTTAAGGGTCACAATTCCAATATTGTAGACCAGTTGATGTTAACTATTAGTTTGAGCCTGATTCTTAGTGGTTTAAAGATTGGTTAAGTTGAATTTGTCTGTTTGGTTCTGCAATCAGGTGTACACAGGATCTTTCTCATTAGGCATGGGAGGAATTCCTTGGGTTATAGTGTCAGAGGTAGATTGACCTTATCATACTTGAAACACCATCTTTTATTATCAAAATAATTGCCATGAAGGCCTATTGTTGGCTGAAATAGAGTTGAATTTGTCTCAGATATTTCCCATAAACATGAAAGGCTCAGTTGGAAGCCTTCTTACATTGGTTAGCTGGTTAAGTTCTTGGATTGTTTCATATGCTTTTAACTTTCTAATGGATTGGAGCTCAGCAGGTGATGCCAAGCTAGTCTTATCTCTCAATATTGATGTTATATTGGATGCAAACTGCGATATTATCACTTTAGTTTTTAATTTATGTTTACCTTTTTTCAGGAACATTCTTCACATTCTCAAGCATATGTGGCTTGACTGTTTTGTTCGTAGAAAAGTTTGTACCAGAGACCAAGGGGCGAACATTTGAAGAAATTCAAGCATCATTGAATCCATTTTCAACAAAAAAATGAATTTCGCATGCTTGTACAACAGCACCAATCCGTGTTCGAATAAGCAAAATAATTTCTTAAAACATTAGCTCCATTAAATTGTGGTACTAAGTGCTAGACTAATTGGTGAATGGTTGTCACAATAAGCAAGGTTTTTTTCAAAAGTCAAGATATCTTTGCAGCTATCATCCAAGAATTATTTTCTAAAACTGTTATGGAATTGATAACCATAGCTTGAAACTCTGCATTGCACTTGGAGAGAAACTACCTATTCACCACAGGGAATGTGAAAGGTAAATCTTGAATTTTTAAACATTTAGAGACCATTTGACTTGTGGAATCTTCCATTCCTGAAATCATATCCATGGAAATATAGAGTTATCAAGTTTGGTTTATTAGATGAATTCCTATCAAATTCGTGATAATATAACATTTATGTTTCTAGTTAAATTATAATTTTGTGTCAAAAGTCTTATAATTCAATTGACGTCAACTAGTGTTTCCAACAAAAAAGTTCATAGATGCATATTAAAAATATAAAGAACATGTAATCTAACACTAAATATTTTCAAAATTTTAATTATACTAGTTGCGGGCCCACGCATTGCGCGTGGTAATTTTTTAGGTAAAATACTACTTTAGTCTCTAGACTTTATAAATAGTTTTTTTTTTTTTTTTTCATAATCTTGTTTATAACATTTTTTTTTACCATTATCATAAATTTATTGGTTGATGATTTGCATAACATAGACATTAAATAAGATGAAGAACTATTCAATAGATTTTTTAAAGTCATGGTGTGTGAAGATTATGATTATATATATAAGGTTAAATAAAATGTCAAAAAATGAGATTATAAAATTTTCCAACTTCATTTCTAATATAATTTCTAAATTACTAAAGAACATCTCATTTTTAGTTATGATAGGAAATATAATTTCTCTAGTTAGAGTTTGATTAGTTTTAAGTTTAAATTTTGTATTATTATATTTTATTGTTGATTACTGATTATTGATTTAATTAAGTGAATCTAATGGTTGATTTTATTGCACTATAAAGTTTTCAATGTCCACTGTATAGCCATCTCTATTTTATTTTTTACTCCTCTTAACCACCTTTTTATTTTCCAATCAACGATTATTGATTGACGTTTGGTTTTTTTTCTTTATCTACTCTTTATTACTTTGTATTGCGCCTTTTTTTTTCTATCCCATCTCTCTCTCTCTCTCTCTCTCCATTGGCAACCTATCGTTTTCCAAAATTTGATGGTGATTCTATGACATTAAATATATAAAAAAATGAGTGAAAATATAAATAATTTAATGATATATATGGGGGATGTGGCTGAATTTAAATGTTAAATAAAATGATATGAGAAAAAATAAAAATAAAATACATAACAATAAACATTAATTTATCCAAATAATTCTATGTAATATAATAATAGTACATTCTTATGTACTATTTTTAATTATTTATAATGCAATATGATAATATTTAACGAAAAAAAAAAAAACCTAAAACACAAAAATAAATCCCATCAACCAAAATAGAGTTCTAAAAATACAAAACTTTATTACAAGCTAAAATAGAGATGCAAATAAATAAATAAATAAAAATCCACCAAAAAATTGAGGGAGAAAGAGTGGAAAATAACCACTTTTTTATGAGAGAAAATTATGTAAATAATGGAAAAGTGAATGACGAATTTATACTAAGAGGATGATAATAAAAGGAAGATAAAAGAAAAGAGGAAAAGTGATATCAAGGTAGAATGTTTGAGGAGATGAAAAGGTAAAGAAAAGGAAAAAGGTTGGAGCAAGTGTAAATGTTAAAAAAAATAAGTACAATTTGATGAGCACAATTTTCTTTTATTTGAATTAAACTAAAATATTACATTTTTTTTTAATTTTTTAAAACAAAAAGAGAGAGAGAAAATATAAATAATTTAATGATAAGGAGGATGTGGTTGAATTTCAATATTGAGTAAAATAGAAGAGAAGAAAAAAAAAAGAAAAATTAAAAGATATAACAATAAATACTAAATTATTCAAATTATGCTATATAATGGAATACTATTTTATTTTTACTACTATCTTTAATTTTTTATAATGTAATCGGATAAAATTTAACAATTAAAGAGCAAAATAATAATAGTAATAACTTAAAACACAAAACTAAATTGTATCAACCTAAATTAGAGTTCTTAAAAACACAACAATTTATCAACCTAAAGCGGAGATGCAATAAAAAATAAAAATCCACCAAAACTATGAGAGAGAGAGAGAGAGAGAGAGAGAGAGAGAGAGAGAGAAAAACCTTCTGTGAGAGAAAACTATGCAAAGAATGAAAAATAGTGACAAATTAATGGTAAGAGGGAATGGATAAGAAGAGACAAAAAAAGGAAGATGAAGGGAAAGATGAATAGCAATATTAAATTAGAGGGTAGTAGGGAGATGAAAAGGTAAGGGAAGTAGAAAGGTTAAAGAAAGTATAAATATTTAAAAAATAAGTGAATGTAAAAAAAAATTTATAGGAAAATTGGAAATAAAAAATAAATTTATATAAATGTTAAAACTGACAAAGATGAATATATAAAGTCAATAATCTATTTATATATATATTTGTAAAAAAAAAAAGGAATAAATAATAAATAATAATTATGTAGTGAATGACATAGAGATGAGATGGCGCAACAGGAGCTCAACAGCAATAAATATCATGCTTCAGTTTTTAGTAATATATAGATTTTTTCTTTAAGGGAAAAGTAATATATAGATTAAGTGTCTATTTTGCAAAGATTATTTTTGTCAACTTTTTTTATTATTCAGCTTATTTTTGCTACTACTCATGGGTCTTACTGCACTTTTTGGTATTATTCATGAGTCTTACTGTATTATTTCAACTAACTTTTACTTTTATCTACAGTACTATTAGCAAAATAAGCAGATCTCAAGCAAACCTTTTTTTTTAGGGACAACACGTCAAAACTTTTATTAAAATAAATCCGATAAATCGGTTTGTAATACAAAAAGAAATTGTGATGGAACATCCTCCATCCAAAATAAAAAATCTTGAATGCTAACTGCATATTTAGCCAGACTATGTGCTAAATTGTTGCCTTTCCTCTTTGTATGAGAGTAACGCAGCTCATCAAAATGTCGAGATAGAATCTTTGCATCCTCCAACAGTAGACCGTATGGAACCAATAAGCTTTCATCCTCTCTTAGACCCTTAATCACAGTAGGTATAACATTGTTTAAAGTTATATTAGATGTTGATAAACTATAATACAATGGACTAACTGATATTTTATGCTTATTAAAGGTACCAGATATTAATGGCAACGTTTGACATGATTAAGTCACAAAAAGATAACTTTCAAGTTTAGAATCATCAATTTTTTAAAATGATTGAGTAGAATTTATGCAAAGATAAAGAAGTGAGAGTTACACAAGATATAGCATTCAAGTTTGGAATAATTAATTTTTTAAAATGATTTAGTGGAATCAAAGCAAAGATAAAGGAGTTCATTTCTTTAAAGTTTTTTTGTCTTTATATATTTTCTTATTTTCTTGATTATTAGGAAAAAATATATGAAGAGATGGTAAGAATTCTTATAGACCATAATTTCTTTTTCTTTTTTCAATCTTCTTTCCTTTTCTCTTTTACGTCATTCTAACGTTTGTGTTTTTCTTTTTTTGACCTCAATGTTTATGTTTTTCAAAAACAAAAAAAAATGGAAAGAGGAAACACACACAAAAAGGAAAACAATCTATTAAACTTTTGAAGCAAAAGCGTTAAATGTACTAGAACCTAAGTTACACATTTATTACAGCTATTAATCTACTTATCTAGAAGAAATCAATTATACATTAATCTATAAATATAATATTGACTCTTTTGTAACTTGGATGGAAGAGTGTCCACCTTTCTTTGCATCTTCGGTTTCGCAAGATGCTATGTACTGTTTCGTAACTTAATAAAATGAGAGTATTTCTTATCAATAAAAATAAAAATAGGTAAAGCTGAGAGAAAATCCAATTAAATTTCAAATTGAAATTCAATTAGAGTCTAATTTTGCGCCATGTATCTCATCTAATCTAAATTTTAAAATTTTGTGCCAAGTGAGTTAATTTAGTGTAAAAATTGAATTTCAAATAATCTCATCTAATCTAAATTTTTAAATTTTTGTGCTAAATTAATTAATTTAGTGTAGAAAACGAGAAGTCTAATATAATAAACCATAAAAAATATAATCATATAACTAAAAAAAATTCAAATTTATAAGTCATCTATATATATATATTAATATTAATGGGTAAAACTTAGAGAAAGTTGAATTAGAATTTGAAATTATAATCCAATTTTGCACATGTTTAAATTTATGTGGGGACTATACCATAATTATTCACTTAAGCGTGTGCCATGTGTCTGCTTAAGTTTTTAAATTTTTGTGTCAAATGAGTTAATGAGTGCAAAATACTAAGAATCTAATATTAATTAATTATAAATTAAAAAAAAACAATTACGTATACTCAATAAAAATCCCCACATGTTTCTCAAAAAATAAATAAAATAAAAATCACCACACATTCTATCTTATTAAAAATTAGAAGAAAAAAAATGATCATAAGTAGTATTAAATTTAGATAAGAATTTTTATATGTGACTAATAATATTAACTTAAAAAAAATAATTTGACTAATTATCTATATTTTATGATAAAAATTGTGTTTCATTTTAAATGTATCTATACGTATGCATGAATGCATGTGTTACATGTATTCTTTAAAAAAAAAAAATTATTTGACTAATTATTTATATTTTTATAATAAAAATTTTGTTTAATTTTAAATGCATCCATGCATTTGCATGGAGTTACATGCTAGTTAATATAAAAGATAACAAAATAAATTCAATTAGTTAAGTCATATGAATAAAGCTAGGGACACAATATATTCACAACAGGTGGTAAATTGTTAATAGTGGGTAAAAAAAAAAGAAGATATCTTTGATGGCTCAGATTAGAACCACTAACAGATTATCATCTATGTTTTAATATGGTTACACATATAATTAATAAAATATAATACAATATATGATGCTTCTTTTGGGTGTTGAATACATTACATAATTAGGATTGATCGATCATCATCAAATTACTATTTTATCGCCAAAAGGTGTGCATCTCAACTAGCACATCTTGATATTTTCAAAGAATATATCTAAGGAACAAAAAGATAGAGTTTCATGCATGCATGTATAACCTAGATAGAGATGCATAAAGAAATATAATAAATGAATGAGAAATAAATTGATTGTATGGAAATGTTTACAAAAAAGAAAAAGAAAAGAAGAGGAAATGTTAGTATGAAGTCTAGATATAATAATAATAAGAGAAAATGAGAAAGATAAGTATAAACATTTGAACAAGTAAGCTTCAAATTCCTTACCCAATTTCTTCTCATGTTCTTTCTTTTGTGTTGGTGAATGTTAAGAGAAAATGAGAAAGATAAGTATAAACATTTGAACAAGTAAGCATCAAATTCCTTGCCCAATTTCTTCTCATGTTCTTTCTTTTGTGTTGGTAAATGTTTTTATGTGCCAAAGGCATAAGAAGCCTATATATAGAAGAAGTTATGGATGACCTCCACATGAACATATATTTGATGAAATTGATATTGAGACTAACTTGGAAGCTTTCCTTGGTGCATTTTGAAGTCAATATTGGATTATTCTTATAGTAAGTAATGATGGTTGTTTTTGCAAATTTATTTATATGCATGTGTGTTTTTCTAATTACTTTATATAAAGAATATGTTGATTTGATTGCTTAAATTTTGTTGTATAGATGATTTGATTGCTTAAATTTTGTTGTATAGATGTTAAATAAAGTAATTTTTTTGCCTTATTTAGTACTTGAATTAACATTATATTTTTGTGAGATACAAATTATTGCTAAATGGTTTTGGTTCATGCTACATTTGACTTTGCTTTCATAAAAATTACATCAATTAGTTACTTTTTTAAATTACTATTTTCTTGAATTCACATTCTTATTAAATATCTATTATAGGTTAATCACATGCAAGAATTTGCAATAATCAGTTGCGATCCACTGTTAAATCTATATGGTTATTTGTTTAATTATATTTAATAATTCAAAAAACTATAAGATCCCTTTATAAATTAATGAGTTTCTAACGCCTAATTGATTCAATATTCCGAAAGAATGATAGATCATAATAATATTTGGTAAACCTGATGGTTCGGAAAGAAATTTATTCCAACTGTGAGTTAAGCAGAAAATTTTTGAATATTTCAAAAGTAACAATCTCTCCTCTCATATAAACGTAGATTCTCACCAAGAATTTAATTAGTGTTACCTACTATTATGTGGGAGGAAGGAACATTAATCTTAGTGTAAAGAATTTGACATGAGGACCCTAATAAAATCTCATTCCCTTTATAATGTAAAGAATAACTTGTACATAGTGCCTATTAAATATTCATTTTATCTTTTATTAATAATCTTAGTTGAAAATTCATAATTTTTTTTAATACTCATTTTAAAGAACTTTTATCTATCTCAATATTTAAAACTTTTCAACATTGTCTTCCACATTTTACATTGAAAATATATATATATATATATAAATATATATTTACTTTAGGAACTAAATCACTAGCTCTATTAAATATTTATTAACAGATGACAAAATAGTGAAAATACACCCCCACCCAATCCACCCCCAATTTGACAAACCATGAGTTTTATTTTTAATTAATCACTTCTTCCAAAACCAACAACTTTATTTTTACAAAACTCCAACTATGCCCAGATTCTGAGAATCTAACTCCAAATGCCTCCCATTTTACTTATGCAAAGAAATTTATTTTAACATTAGATTTGATGAAAAATATTGAATACTTTTGGAGCAATAATCATTTCCCTAAAAAATGGTGGGTTCCTACCATGAATCTAAATAGTAATACCCTCAATTATATGAGAGGAAAGAGCATTGCTCTCAACATGTAGAATATTTACTTAGGCTTAGAAAACTATTATTACAAAATAAAGTTATTTAGTAGAACAACTTTTGTAAAATTACACAAAGTCTAACTTTTTTTAATTATAATGAATATTTATTGACATAAACAAAAGAAACTAAAACAAATTCCACTTCTCTAACATAATAATAATAATTGTGGTATCAATTAAAGACATGATTGGAACTTGTATTGTGCAAGAATAATATCTCTATTTTTTTTCTTAGAATTAATGTCTTATTATTTATCCCTACCCTTTAGGCACCTTTTCCTTAATTCCATAATTTTATATTGGAGTGTGAGACCAAAAAAATTAGGGGATATTTGGTTCAACACTTTTAGATGGAGACCCAAATCAAATCCAAATTCTTTTGTAAAGGGTTACTTAAACCTGTTGTGTCTATCAAATATTCATATTATACTTTTATTTTTTTTAATGGAAATATTCATGTTATACACTTATACTAATACCCTTAGTTTTCTATCTTTTAATTATTAAAAAAAAAAAACCTTTAGATTGTAAGTAAGCATTTTATTTTATTTGTTGGTAACTTCTATTTTCTATTTTTATATATTTTTAAAAAAAAATGTTCCACTTGTGCCAAAAAAATAATTTTCAATATAAAATGATGAGTCATAAACTATTATGATTTGTATGAAAAAAAAAAAAAACTATTATGATTATTTTTAGGAGATAATGTGTGTCTCGTCACGTGTATTGTGCATGACTCACTTAGTTGATTGAGTTAAATAAGTTATGTCTTTCTCAAAAAAAAAAAAAAAAAGAAGTTAAATAAGTTATGTGCATTGCACATAACAAGGATTAATGTGATTTTCCTATCGGTGGTTGGAGCCAAACTTTGTAATGCAAATGTGTGGAGACAGAGAGAGAGAGAGAGAGAGAGTGTGTGATGTGCAGTGTGAACTGTGAACAGAAGGAAATAAGAGACTTAATTGTGCCATCTCTCTTGCCAGAGTGATGAGTTCCTCTGAGGGCCTTCCATACGTCTAACATAACAACAAAAACAATTTGGAAGCCAGTGGAAGCCACTCCACTCCAATGTCGACTCAAACAAAGATGAAAATGAGTCATCCTCTAATTCCAACACTAAGATTGAGAATGCATCTATGCTAGAAACGGTATGTCTCCTCTCTCTATTTCTCTATCGATCTCTATTTCTTACTACTAGTACCAAACTTAAATCAATACTCATTTAAAAAAAAAAAAAAAAATCTTATCTATCTTAATATTTAAAACTTTTCTACCTTTTACAATGCAAAAATGAAATAAAAATTAACAATAAAATAAAATAAAATTTAAGGAAACTAAATTACAAGTTATGTTTATTAACTGACAAAATATGCCACCAGCTGTTACAACCTTAATTTGACAAACGCCCCAAGGCCCCAATGCTTATTATTTTTAATTACTTCTTCCAAGTCCAACAACTTTACTTCCAAGACCCAAATCAAACACTTTATGTTTGTGAGTGCAACACTCACTTGACTCATGCCTCCAAAACTTCAAAAATAGATGTTCTTACAGTCAAATATTTGAAAGAAGGACACTAATAAAATCTAATTCCATTTGTAACGTAAAGGACAACTTTTTTGAGAATATAAAGAACAACTTATACATTGTGCCTACTGCCTACCAAATATTCATTGAAAATTCATAATATTTTTTTAATACTCATTTAAAAAAATTATTATCTATCTCAATATTTAAAACTTTTCAACATTGTTTTCCACATTTTACATTGAAAAAAAAAACCAGTAAGCATTACTTTAGGGAAACTAAATCACAAGCTTTATTTAATATTTATTAACAGCCTTTTATTTGTAATTAATTTTTTTTATAAACTTTATTTTTAATTAAACGCTTCTTCTAAATCCAACCACTTTAGTTTTACTTTTACGAGTCCCAAATCAAACATCTGATGTGCGTGCAAGTGCAACACTCACTTGAACCCAAATGCTGAGAGCATCCACCTCCGAATGAACCCAAACGTCTCCTATCTTTCTTAAAATCCCAGAATCCTCACCTCTAATCTCACAAGCTGACATTAAAAATTGGATTTCCAAATCAAATTTGAGCAAGCCCAGCCAGCGAGAGCATTAGCGTCTAAGCTTAGTGGAGAAGTGCCAGATTGTCTATTTTAAAAATGCAACGGGTGCGTACAATCCATTCTCTCTCCATTTTATAGTTGTACCCCGTGTAGCTTCTTTCTTCATAAATCTTGTTCTAAATTACCCAAAATAAAACGATACCCACTTCATTATCACCCTCTCACCCTCAAATATCAGCAAGCTTCTTTTTTCTGTAATGCCTGTGCCCAGACCTGCAATGGCTTAAAATACAACTGTCAAATATGCAACCGTGATTACAATGTTCAATGTGTTTTATTATCAAACACCCTCACTCTTGCCTGTCATGAGCATCGCCTTTACCTCTCCTGGACAAACTCTCTACAAAAGTGTAGTAGTTGTGGCGATGAAAGATACAGAGTATTCCGTTGTTCCACTTGTGAATTTTCTCTAGACTTAAGATGTGCTACACTACCACAAAACACATGGTACAACCAACATGAACATCCCTTCAACCTCCGTTATACTCCTGAAGATGACTCCAATGAATATTACTGTGATATCTGTGAAGAAGAACGAGATCCCAAGCAATGGTTCTACTACTGTGCAGAGTGCAGCTTTCCTGCTCATTGTGACTGTATTCTTGGGGAAAATCCAAATGTCAAGTAACACATATAATGGCCACTAGTTGGGAGGTGCTACATAGTAATTTGACTTTCACCCACACACAATGTACTTTCATTGAAGAAATAAAGACCAATGTCAATGTTAAAAGTGATCTATCAATGTGCCCAGTGTAATTTCAACATTCACAACAATTGTTTATAGAAAGACCAATGTTGTTTTAATTTTTATTTGTATATTTTTCATTTGGGTTGAGCCTTTAATTCTTTATTTTTTAATCTATTGTATTATTATGGTTGTCTACTGGTGTAGTTTTGGGGAACTTTGTTTTTAAGATGAAGTTTATTAGGCATTTTATTGGTTTGTGGCTAGTAAGTGTAATATGTGGACATCATGTACATGGGTTCCACACCTCTGCTTTTTAATGAATTATTTACTCTTTTTTTTTTTTTTTTAAGAGGACTTGAATAGGAAAATCACTTGATGTCCACGTACATTCACTGCATGTGTTTTTTGGCTTCTAAGATTCTGTTTTCGTTCTATTTTAACCTATCCATCGGATCTCCTGCCAGTTGAGAGGAGCCTTACATTTATAGAACAAAATAATTTTGTTTCTAAGGTACTTGACCTTTTTACTACCACAAGGATAGTGTTCCGGCATGTGGGAATGAGGTATTTGAGAATGGGAGGTGATGATGATGACAGTAACAGTGCTAGAACTAATAATGTTAACAGTGAAGTCTAGAAAATATTGTGGAAAGTTAAAATTTCTGCAAAGTTTCACTTTTTATTTGGAAAATACTGCATGATGCTATACTAGTTCAAGCAATCTTAATAGATAGAAAGCTTAGCTGTGATGTTGCTTGTAAAATCAGACTTCATAACAGAAGGTAGGCCCATCAAGGATTGACAAATTATTTCAATCCCAGATGGAATTTGGAAGAGAGATACCAAATGGAGTGGCACGCTTTTGTTGCAAAGTCTAGAGAAGGAAAACTGGAAATGGGTTTGTTTACTAGCAAAACTGGAAACTGAGATATAAACTTAATTATCTCACCTATTATTGGATATTGTGGTCTAAATGAATTACTGGAATTTGAGCTATCGTGTGTTCTTACTTCTTGCTTGACATTTGCATTTCTTTACAGAATATTAAAAAAAAAACAAGATCCTTGTAAAAACAAAATGTGATATATATATTTTTTTATAATGGAACAAAATGTGACATGACACCCCAAAAAGGTGACAGAATTTCTGATTTTATGTCTTCCCTACGATTATGTCTTATAAACACTCAAATTTGACACAACACTCCATCTGATGACAAAGTTTTATTTTTATGTCTTCCCTAAGACTCTGCCTAATGAACACTCAAATGCGACATGACACTCCATCTGATGACAGAGTTTCTATTTTAGAAAGGAAAAAAAAAAAAAAAAAAGAGAGAGAGAAGAAGAGGAAGAATTTGATGATGAAGAAAGGCTTGTCAATATGTGGAGCAATTATTGCTACATTCTAATCATGCCATCAAAATTTGCCTAAGCCAGTGATGTGAAGTACCATAGTGTTGAACTATATGAAAGTCAATTTAATAACTATTCTCTAGTATATGTTTAATATAAATTGGAATATTCTTGTCACATTGTCTTTTATCTCTATTTTTGGATTTCTGAATGGCACTTTTTTCTTGGATTTCACTGTTCCATACATACCCAGGGTCATATTCTTGCTTTTGCCACCTCAGTACTTGTTAATATTCGGATTTGCAATGATGTTGCTTGTATGGAACTTGAATATGTTTTCCTTAATTATACAATATATATGAGAGTACTTATTGGACATTTTTCTTGGCTAGGAGAAACTTCATTTGAGTTTAGTGAAGAAGTTCGCAATGGAATTCCTCGATCTATTTATTGTGGCATTAATGCCAATTCTGAAAATACTTTTGGTTTCCGCTGTTGGTTTATTTCTTGCAACGGAGCATATCAATCTCTTGGGGGCAGATGCAAGGCCATATTTGAATAATGTAGGTCAAAATTTCCCGACTGTTCAATTCCTTTTCTTCTTTTATTAGTCTTCTTATCCTCATGTTGTATATGCTTATTGTCAAGTTCCAAAATCAAGTTTCTTTTGCTTATGTTAAGCACATTGGCTACTTAGCTGTAGAGTTACATTTTTTGTAATCTAGTCTCCAAAAGTGGCTGCACATTTAAGGATGATGAAACATAACATATAAATTAAGAAATAATGAAAAATGTCAACCACTTTCAATTGATCACATGGTAATCCATTATTGATTGCACTTTCAGCGCTCTGTTGCATCATCCAATGTTATTGAAACTTCATGAAAAGATTTAAATTTTCTATTCTCTTTGAAAATTGTAATGCTTGAATTTGCTTGAAAAATGGAAAGGTCAAGTATATTGGTCAAGTAGAAGAGGGAAAGGTCAAGTATATTGGTCTATCAGAAGCTAGCCCAGACACAATAAGGAGGGCTCATGCTGTGCATCCCATCACAGCTTTACAAATGGAGTGGTCCCTATGGACTCGTGATATTGAAGAAGAGATAATTCCACTCTGCAGGTATGTTCAGTTCACAGATGTTGGTTATTTTAATAAATTTTGGTCTCTTGATTGTTTCCATGTTTAAGAAACTTTCGAAGAATACACCACTAACATGTTCATCAGTTCTTGATGCGACAATGTGAACATTTTAATTGAGAGATAGATTGCATGTATCCTAAAATTAAATCTCTCCATTTTTGTCTTCTATTCTTTCTTGGGATCACAATACTACTATTGTTTTTGAATGACTGCTACAATAAGGAAAATTGTCCATTTTGTGTAGCTTTGATTTTGATATATTGAAATTATCTCATTCAGAAGCATGAATATGCTCTCTTGAAACTTGATGCTATTGTGCCTGTAGGAAGCTTGGAATTGGAATAGTTCCATACAGTCCTCTTGGTCGTGGTTTTTTCGCTGGCAAAGGAGTAGTGGAAAATTTGGCTGCAAATAGCATATTGGTACAAATTTCATCAATTTATTGTGTCATTTATTTGTTAGACTTTCAAATTGCTTGCATAATTTTTCAGGCTACAATGATATTTTTCTTTGAGCAATGATTCTTCAAGTTCATTGAATAAAAAATACCTACAAGGGCAAACACTATTTTAGTCCTTTCAGTTTACAAAAAGTTCCAATTCATTTCTAATATTTGAAAAATTGCAACTATCCCTAAAATTTTAAAATTTAGCAATTAAGCATTTCCATCATTTCACGTTAAATAGCTTACATGAAATAATTGAGATGAACTATTTTTCAATCCCAGACTCTTTGTTGGATGTTTTAACAACACATGCTTCAACAGGATGGTGGCCATATCTAATACTGCATGAAAAGCAAATTTTCAAAACTCAAATATGGCACTAGATTTTCAAATAATGACTCTTGATATCAGGTCCATTACTAGATGATTTGGATAATGGCTCTCAAAAAAGATTGAGGGTTTAATTTGGAAATTAAGTTTCTATAATATCTATCTCTACTAGCATATTTAAGGTTAAAGTGTTCTTAGAATCTGTGTTAAAACCATGCGGCATCTCATGTTCTGTAAACTTATTTGTGAGTTGGGTATGTTAATTATTACAACATTTAGCTTGGTACTTCAAAAGATATTATGATATCCTGTCCTAATCCCTGTAGATTGTGTCTTTCCAGTGTGATACATCTTCTAAATTAATCTTGATTATTTTTACTCTCTGTTTGATACTTAGTTAGTCACCAAATAATGTATTTGTTTAGAGGTATTCTCTTCTTCTTATGCTTCATTAGTGGTATTCTTATTGTTAAATTGTTGTTTATCATTTCTTGGTATGTAATTTAATTAATTTCAAAATGGGAATGGAGCTTTAAAACATTCTTATTTTTCTACCTTTCTCTTTATTAGTTGTTCAATATATTTCACTTAGTTATAATAATGCATTTACGAGTGTGTTTAATTTTCTCAAGACGATCAAGTTAATGCCTTGTATTCTACACCATCTATCTGTACTAAGGCAAAAAAATGCAGCAAATGAATTATGGCCAGTAAAAACTGATGATTATTTCCCATAAGCTTTACTGTTTTTCCATCTACCTTTAGTTGACCAAGCAAAATTGATTGAAATCTACTGCCATTAATAAGCTTGACCAATGCTTGCTAGAAGGTATGCAGACAGGGCAAATGCTTATTGGACTGACTTTTTCACTAGTTGCCCAGTCTTGAAGCAATATGTCCAAATTCTGAGGGGATATTATTTTGGATGACATCAGTGTCAATCTGCCTTGGTGGTTATGTTGAATCAGAATAGATAGGGATAGCTATTTCCTCCATTCCTCTACACTTGATTTGCTGGATGCAAATGACCTAGCATCCCATGCCGCCATCCTGGAAATTCCTGGTAATTTTTTCTTGGTATTTGGTCACAAAAGTTATCTATTTTATATTCCAAGAACTTTGCAAGGAACACAAAGATGTGTTCTATGCGGAGAGAGGATGATTTTTTCCGGTCATCAATAGGGTGGAGTTTTCTCACCATTTATTTGGGTTATAAACATAAATGAAGGAATTTTCCTTATGTTAAAAATACACAGCATGACAACTTGAATATTTGGTTGGAAAGAGATCCGACGGTGCCAACTTTGTCAGCCTGGAGGATGCTTTAGGGATTGCACAGCACCATGATGCCATCACTGGTAATGCTAAACAACATACAACCAATGACCACGCAAAACACATGGCTTTTGGAGCCTCTGAGGTAGGCAGCTAATCTTCTTTTGAATTTGACATTCTGAGTCTTATTTTATATTCTTTGCACCATTGTTATTGTATGATAAAACTCTGTAAGCTATCCTTTAAAATGCAACAAATTTTCATAGGCAGAAGCTGTTGTAAATGCTGTCCTGTCATGCTTCACTAATAAGAAATCAAGAGATCAATATGGTTCTATGAACCTATTATGGTCTTGTGTAAACTATCATTGTAAGCTATCCTTGCAAAGTTATCCTGTAAGAGATCAATACAGCTCTGTAAGCTATCCTTGCAAAGTTAGCTTCATATGGTTCTATGAACCTATATGGTCTTGTGTAAACAATGGGGCAAGTAAATGGACTTTTCTTCTTTTCTGTTATTTTTTGTTCTTGCTATTCTTCATTGCTTAGTACCAAAAACAAAATAAAAAAAGCTGAGAGATAGATAAAAATAATAATTAGGTGGGAAGTAGGCATCCCAACTTCTCACTTATTTTGCAATTCTGCCAATCGAATCATTTGCATGACTATTTATATTGTACAACTAAGTCAGCATTTGAAAGCCTCCAAATTGCACATACAAATCGAAGAACTTCAGTTTGGGTTTTTTTTTTTTTTTTTTTTGTGATTCTTATATGCCCTAAGATATTATCACTCAAATCATGCAGAATTAATCCGAAGAAGAATTTAATGCAAGTTACATAATGTTAAAGCTCTTGCTGAAACGATGATTTCTGATTTCAAGGTCCTTAAAAAAGGACCTTCATTCTTTTCTTTTTTGACTTTTAGACTTATGAAATAGGAACTACATCTTTTTTTTTTTTAATAAAAAATAAAATAAACAAAGAGGGATTTTGATAGTTTTTGCAATTTGTTGACCCCCTGAATGGAATTTTTGTAGATTTATCCATAAATTTTCTGAAATTTCCATGTCTAACACTTTGTGTCCATGAGCTATATCTCAACTGGTATTTTATTTTTTCAGGTTTTAATGATTCCTAGACAATGTCCCTGATTTTTTTTTGCCTGAAAAATTAACTCTATTCCTTGTAATTTCAGTTAGCAAGAAAAGTGGAGCCTTTAAGTTGAGTGAACCAATTTGAATACAAGAACACAAAAATCCTAGCATATATACTTAATGCTATCTTTTAGTTACAAACTTCAATAATCATCTATCTAAACATGCTATCATATCCATTAGTTTAAAAGAAATACTAGTCCCAAATACTTTTAATGTTCCAGATTCTCTTTATTATTCCCAATTAATCAGCAATCAAATAAACCGTAGAAGAAAGCCTAATTTCAAATGCTTTACTATAGAACTAGTGTTACACAATGTATTTCCATTTTTGATTTCGTGCATTCTATCTCTGTTTGATTTGTTTGTATTTGTTTCTAGTACATTCTGTTCATCATCATGAACATGACGTACTTTTTTTAATGAAGATATCTATTACCTATACCAAAAAAAAAAAAAAAATACTAGTGTGCAAGAAACCTGGCTTACCTTGCTGGAAAAGGGTTCATACCTGTCTGCATTTCTTCAAGTATTTACCCCTTAGTCTCTGGTACTAGCTTTGATACAAATAGAACTGTCAATCCTGATATGCTTGAGATTTGAGAATATAAACAAGGTCCCTGAATAAATAAATAATTAAATAAAAAAAATGGGGTGAAAAGTTTGCATTAGGCAATAAACTGGACTAAAAATTTTGCACTGGACAGGGGAGAGAGAAAGATGCGTCACCTGCTGAGCTTCATTCCTTTAAGAAGTTAAAAACATATGACACAATCCAAGAACTAATCTAGTTTACAAAAGACACAAGGTTTCTTCTGAACCCTTCATGTTTATTAGAAATATCTAGAATAGCAAACTATAATTGAATTTGAACCCATGGTTTAGTGGACTAATTTTTGAAGTTCACATTGAAGTGTTCAGAGTTCTTGTTGTATATAAAGTTATATACAATGTAGGTTGTTATATATTTAAGATTAAAGAGGAGAGATTTCAAAATGCCATTGAAAGTGCTGCTGAGCCTTGGTTTAAAGAGCTCAACTCCTATTTGATCGGTTGAACTTGTTTTGATCAATCGAGATATGGCTCAATAAGTCGAAGGCTGTATAATATGAGAACCCTGTTCTTTGTTCAATTCTTGGCTTGATGATGAAGGAATACTCGATCGATCATAAAAACTGTTTTTCTGCAGTTTTCTAGATGGGGATTTTCTGGTTTGTCAAACGGCTAATACTCTGTGAATATTATAGTCAATCAAAGTGACTGTTTTTGAAGGGGCATAACCCTTCAGCTTATATTCATTTTTGTATCTACCTTCTTTTACCATTTTTCATAAAAATTCACAAGAATTCTCTCGGTAATACTACTTGAAGAATTCTAAGCTTAGTTGTGTTTGGGAACAAATTTGCAGTAATCCTTTAGTATCATTTGAGTGTGGGCAAATATTGTTTAAGATTAGCAAGGTGATTGTGTCTAAGCCTTTTGTTATCTATCTATTTATTGCTATTCCTTCATTGTATTATATACTTTTCTAGAAGTTTTTGCGCGATAACTGACCTCTGACATATGAGCCTTGTTTTTCCTGCAAGTCCTTGTCCAAATGATCCAAAATATACCTAAAAACATTAGCAAATGTTCAGCATGTGACATAAAGTGTTCAACGAGAAAAACAGCACAAAATGCTATATTTATTGTCAAATGTCATGAGAAAGCTCCCTTTTTCTAACCGTTTAACAAGTTCAATCCTGGTTCTTGAAATATCCCCTTTTCTGAACATTAATAATGTTTTAAGTAGTTAACGAGCTCTAGGTTTTATTCTGCCAGAAAACTTCCTCAACTTTTAAATTTCAGAAGTGGGAGGTTTTTTTTTTTTGTCCAATACAATAGAAAGTGTGTTCATAGTCCATATGTCTATTAGTATTGTGTCATGAACCTCTAATAAAATATCAGAATGGCTTAACATGCCGAATATGTTAATGTGGGAATTGTGAGTATTTACAAAAAAAAAAAAAATAAAGGAGTTGTGGATTCTGTTTATGGCAGAATAGGAAAATTGTGGGTGTTAAACTGTTAATTGATTTAATTACTTTCACTTTCTTTATGAAGTGATGTGGTTATCTTGTAGTGGTAAGTGGTACCAAAATAAAGCAACCAAAGCATGTCCCCTCGGTAAAATTACGTTACCAGTATATTACCTACAACCACCAATAACAGAAGTGAACTTCTTCCACTATTGAAGGTCCTGATCACAACAAGCTTTACATTTCAAGAAATGACACATAAGGTAAAGTAGCAAACAGTATCCAAAAGCATGGAGGTTGAACATATTCTAGAATGAACCTGCAATAAGAATGACAAATTGACAACCCTGTGATGAAGCAACTCGTAAAAGTCAGCCTCGTCAAAACACACCGATAAAAAATCACTCTTACATCTCAGTTGATTGTTGAAGGGGTTCTGCCTGCATTTCAAAAGTTACTCTTAAATCTCAGTTGATTCTTGAAAAATATCAGCATTTTCTCCCCTAAAAACGCTAAGGTTTCTCTTAAATAATGTATGTTTCCTTTGTTTGTTTAGTTATTTGTGGATTTAATTTTGTGATTGGGTTTCGGGTTTGTTAAAACAAGTGGATTTGTTTGTGGGTTTTGGGTATATGGAAATCTGGGGGCTTTGGTTTAGGTAGATGGGATTTGGGTATAGCTTTGCTCAAGAAGATTTTAGAGATTTGTGTTCGCCAGTTTGTGGGTTTTGGGTATATGGAGAGAGAGAGAGAGAGAGAGGTAATAGAATACATTGAAAAATTATAAATCACATAAATCTAAAAATAAATAGAATAATTCTTAATAGTTGTTCAAAGGAACCTAAGTGGTGTGTTGGTTATAATACAAGCCTTGGTTCTTAAATAAGATCTGAGGTCTTTCTAAAATAAACGCAACTCTTTGACCTAGTTGAAATGGCTCACAATTCAAATGGTTTACATGATGAGCCTAATTTTGTTTGACTTATGCAATTATAATCTGCCAATTACTTTCGATATCACTTCTTATATGTTTTGCTATAAAACTTTAAATGCTTTACGAGGAGTGATACTAGAGATACAACAAATTTTACTACGTAAGTCTTACAAGATGACTCACCAATCACAAATAGTAATTCAAACATTTATTTATAATGTTGTTGAGGTGGAATTAATCACATTGATTGCCACGTCATTTTGTAAGACTTTTGTAATAAAATTGGTAGTAACTTCAGCTCTGCATTTGATTGTATTAACAATTTATTTGTTTGTTTATCAATTTTTCATTACAGCCAAAGCTTGTGGCAGTGTGAAACAAAGTAGCTTTCGTAAATCCAAATTCTCCAGTCTATCCACGCCTAGCACAAGGAAAAGTTTGGAATGAAGTAAGTTCAATATCTGTATTGATTTTTATCTCAAAGCTTTTACTTTCTACAATCTGAATGACAGGGTCCTCCATTTGTCTGTGTATGGAACTACAACACAGCAAAATTTTATTGTTATACCTATATTTCTTTCTATTGCATAGCTATTCATTTGTTCACAAAGTGTTACACTATGTCTTTATATTAATATTTTTTTAGTGGGGAGTGGGGCATGGGGCGTGGCTTACAACATCTCAAGGAAATAATGTATGATGTTCACATGATCTTCAGATGACTGTAACATGGAAAAGTGGATATGGAATTGATGAAGCTGAGCCTTTTGTAGAATGGGGTCCAAAAGGAGGAGCCCAAGTGAGATCCCCTGCTGGTACACTTACTTTTGATCGGAACACCATGTGTGGTGCATAATTTCATTTATACCTTTCAATTTTGTCTTTGCAGATAGATCTGTTGGTTTTTTGAAATAGAATAACCTTGGGTAGGCAAACCACTGTAATCTTGGTAATGGAATTCCAGAAACTTGATTTGTACACTGGAGTTTGATACATCACACATTTTGTCATAAAAAGAAAGAAAGAAAAATTGAAGTAGAAGTAAATTTAATTCCTGCAAGGAAATTTCTGTTATGGATCTCTTGTAATATTACTTCTTCTTCTTTTTTTTTTTCCATATGTTAAAATATCCCAGACTTTTCCTCCTGGTTATTTTTGGAAAATAGATGAATTTATCTTAGCCATTTACTATTTAGCTGCACCAGCAAGGACAGTAGGATGGCGTGACCCTGGATACATACACACAAGTTTTTTGAAGGAGTTGTGGCCTAACAAAGGGTATGTTAGAGTTTATTTGCTCATGTTGATTTGCATGCTACTTTAACTTCCGATTCTTCTTATTGATTATTCAGGTATACATACAAGCTGGGGCATAGGTTGTTTAATGGTACATGTATTTGGAGTCAAGAAACTGATTTAGAGCATCTCCTTATCCTGGTCAAAATTCTTTGCAACATGTGATCATATTTGGAGACATGGGAAAGGTGTGAACTCTTTTTTTTTCTTTTTTTTCTTTTTTTAAAGAATCGGAAAGGTGTGAACTCTCTTGGAAGACTGGATGTGCATATAAATAAAGCCCATTTCCCCATTTATAATGACTAGGGACTTCAATACCATCTAATGTATGCACGTTGTTTCAGTGATTATTAAGTGTAGCATTTTGTTGTGTATGTAAGGACATGTAAATAGATTAATGAAATTGTCTGACCTACTATTTAATCTCCCTTCCTTAACCTCTAAAATTCAGAACTATATTTTACTTTTGTTAACATTTACAAATGTCACATTGCGTAAAGGTCTATTCATTTATACATTTGCCCTCTTAAGGATGTGTGGCTGCTAGTTTTAATTTAACTGAATATCAATTACCAGTCTTTTTTGGCCTTTTTCATCTTTCAGCATACTATATATCCAAATTGTACTTGGATGGAATCTCACAAGATTTTTGTTTAATCGTCCACCTTACAGGGCGAAGCTGATGGTTCCTTTGAATTTGAAGATTGCCAGCCTGCATCTCTGAACACTACTAAGCAGCATATTGAAGACTTAAATAACATTGATATAGTCTTCCATATTGTAGATATAGTCTATGCTATGGGTTATATTGCACAGTGGGACCAATTCACTGCACAGATTAAGCCAATTGCATCAACTAAGCCTTACATGATTAGAAGGTTGGTCATAATATGCATAAATAGCTCATTAAGCATGTAGACATCTTCTGATTTTTCATATGTGCCATCATTTAATGTCTTTGCGGTGGTAACCATGAGTGTGACTGGCCAGGAACTGGATCCTTCTACCAGAACATGGATTCTGGAGGAGTGTGGTGTGTTAGCCGAGAACATGTTTTATGTCCCCGCTGAGAACAAGGCTAATTTCTGGGACGGAAGTAATACTCAGATATAAAGAACTTTGTCGCAATTGTTTGCTTTATTTACCTGTCATATTCACTATTAACCATAGGTGCTGCTCATTTAGTTCATACCTTTGACCTCTATGTAGTGTGATAGTATTGTTAGGATCCCAACTGCATGAAATATCTTCCAACACAGCTAGAAATTCTGTAAAACATTCTTTCAATTTTGCCAAAAAAAAAACATATGCATCTTCACAACTCAAAACCGCTCTCCAAAAATTCTGAAATTACTCCCAAATCCATTGTTTTACGTTCACTATTAATGTGGGTTTCTCCAATTTTTGGCTGTAAAGAACCAGCTGCCAAATTGGTTCCACAAAAAAAATTTACTTGTTCAAGAAGGGAGAAGGGGTGGGATTCTTGATGAACACTTTTACTTGTTTCCAGGTACTCTACTGACTATGGCATGTTCCGATTCTGCGTAGCTCACATTGAACTTGATTGGAGAGAGGGATCAGAGCAATACAAGTTCATTGAGAACTGCCTCGCATCAGTTGACAGACAAAGCCAACCATGGCTAATCTTTCTTGCACATAGAGTACTAGGTTATTCTTCTGTGGACTTCTATGTGGAAGAAGGATCTTTGAGGAACCAATGGGAATGGAGGACCTCGAAAAACTTTGGCAGAAGTACAAGGTTGACATTGCCCTCTATGGCCATGTGGACAATTATGAAAGATCATGCCCGGTCTACGAGGTAAAGTTGTACCATAGTCATTTCTTCCTACATTTTGCACTGCATAGATTTGGTACCACCACAGACATTGCAGTTTCTTAACCGACAATTTAATTGTTAAAAAAATGGTTAAGTAATAAAATCCGCTCTTTACAATCAGTTAAAACTTTTTGGATAAGTGGTAGTTTATCTTGGTATTAGATTAGGTGATCTTAAGTTTGATCCATGCCTCCACTTTACCTCCCATTCAAAAGTTAAATATTCCACGTGTTGGATTCACTTTTTGAGGGGTAGTTTAAGCCTTATGAGGGACAACATAGAATAGTAGTTAAGCAATTAATTAAATTCACTGTTTTCTATCAACTTAAGCTTGGAGGACTAGTGGTAATTTATATCTTTTTTCTTCTTGGTGCAGAATATCTGCACCAGTCAAGAGAAACACAACTATGTAGGCCCTTTGAAGGGAACGATTCATGTGATTGTTGGAGGAGGAGGAGCAAGCCTTCACGAATTTGCTCCCATCAATACCACGTGGAGTATATATAAAGACTATGATAATGGATTCATCAAACTTACCGCATTTGATCATTCACACCTTTTGTTTGAATACAAGAAGAGCAGGGAGGGAAAAGTGTACGACTCTTTCACAATCTCTCGGGATTATAGGGACATCTTGACCTGTATTGTTGATAGTTGTCCAAAATTTACACTAGCACAGTAGTTTTTTTTTTTTTTTTTGATACAAGCACAGTAGTATCTTGATACAAATATAAGGGAAATTTTTGTTGATGAGTGCTAAGTGCTATTTTTAAATAAAGATTCATTAATGTTGTGTGTGTTAGCAGTTCCTCATCATGTTCTGTTGCTTTAATATTTATTATTCTGATTAATCAAGTCTAAGAAACTGAGCCTTTTATCTTGTATGAAAGTTTTTATCAATTTCTAATCTATGTCTGTATAATATCTAAAAGCTGAAGTGTATCATTTATTGTTATTACGCTCTTATTCAGTCACATTAGCGTAGTATTTATGTTCACTCAATCCACTTTAGAATTTCTATCCAGTTTGGTCCAATTTGGTCCATTTTAATCCACTTTAATATTTCTGTCCACTTCAGTCCAACTTGGTCACTTCAGTCCACTTTAGTCTATTCCAATTGTAAAATCTATTAATAAAAATCTAAATGAGTTAATTTAATTATTTTGTCCAAATCTGTTAGTACATGAAGTCACTTAAACATTTTTTAAATTAATATTAATCAAACAATAAGATCTTTTAAATAATGCATTATATGAATGTTTTCATTTAAATTTGTAATATGAAAAGAACATTTAAATGATACTGTTTACTAACTAAAAAATTTACAAAGTAACATGATTGATTAGTTTTACATTAACAACATAATAAACAAATTCCTAATTTTTTTTAGTGATACTTAGTTACTGCAAATTTTACTACAAATATGTGTTACAAATCTATATAATATTTAAAAACTAAAGCGATATTCATTGTTTTTGCTCTTCGTTTGAGGCATATTAGTGTAACATTTCGGTCCACTTAAGTCCATTTAGTCTATTTGGCCAACTTCAGTCATATTCGGTCTAATAGGGTCCATTTCAATCCACTTACGTCATTTGGTCCATTCAAGTTTATTTTGGACTTATTGGGCTTTAAATTGATTCTTAAGTTGCATTTTTAGTTTTGGACTCAAAATTGTTTTTTCTTCTTAAATTTTTGAAATTTTATTTTATTTGGGCCAAATTCTTTAGTGTTGAGCTAAAAAATACAAATAAAATAGGCATTAGAGATATGGACCCTAAAAAAGCAATAAAAATAATAAAGATTCAAAAAACTTACCTTAAAATTCAAGTTTTAATAATATAGACATTATATTTATATTTTGAAAGGAAAAAAAATACTAGGTTGCTCTTGGGGTTGGAGGAAATTGTTGAAAATGAGAAGTATTTTTCAAGACCAATGCAAGCATATTGTGGGAGATCAAACAAAAGTTCACTTGGCATGATTTTTGACATCGAGAAGGGTCTCTTTTTTCCCGAGTACATATTTAAGATCGTCTATAATGATGCAAATATCAAGTTATCTTCTTACATTCATGAAGGCCATTGGCATTGGCCACCAGCCAGGTATGAGTATCTAGAATCCATTTAATCTAGGTTGCGTGAGATGAAGTTTGGGGGTGAGGATACTTTCTCTTGATTACCTTCTAGAACAGTTAAATTGTCCTGTAAAATCACTTGGGAGGAGATTAGAACTAAATGTCCCATAGTAGAGTGGATCCAATTTATTTTGGTCTGTCCAACTGTCCCTTCAATTTCCAGGCATTCTTTTATTATTTGGTTTGCCAATGAGGATTTGGCTTTCAAAAAGGGATAGATTGATACCGAGAGATTATGAAGATTATACTTTATGCATGTTTTGTATAAATTGTATTGAAATCTGAGATCATATCTTTTTTTAGTGTTCATTACAAAAAGAATTTGGATGAAAGTACCAAGTTATTTCTTCATTAGTGAACCTTACTGTAAGTGGGATGATATGTTCAATTGGGGGGTAAATTCCTTGAGGAGGAAGTGTTTCAAATCCACTCTATGCAGATTGGTCTGAGCGGCGTCTATCAACAATATATAGCTTCAAAGAAACACCAAGATTTACAATGTCCAGATTAAGTCTGAGGAAGGGATCCACCTCTCTATTTGTTGTACATTAAATCCAAGATGGAATTCTGCTGCAGAGTAAAGAAATATGTCAAGAACAGAGTTCTTTGCATGAGTATATCTCAATCTGTTTTCAAGAATTGAGTTGTAGTTGTGGTGTTTAGGCACTTAATGTAGCGTACTTGCTTTGTACCTTTTTTGCCCCGGCAAGGCTTGGTTGTGTTACTATTGTAGTTGCAAACTTCTGCTTGTTCGCAGAACTGTTTTGAGTCTTGAGTTCTAATAATATCACCCATTCAACTGAACAAAATTCAAGAAAAAAGGTCTCAACAAGGAATATAAAGCTTCTTCCAATTGGAGAGGTGCCAAGCCTCACACACCATAGAGTGAAGTGCCTTTCTTTGGCTATATCTATCAATGGATGAACATCATTTGTGCAACCAAGTTATAGCCAACTTCAGAGTGATACGCTGCACTGCAATATGCTATTCCTTTTTTGCTATAACAAAATGCTATTCATAAGCATCATGTGTGACTTTTTTATATACTGATGCCTCAGGATGAAATTCGTTCCAAGTTTTTTTTTTTTTTTTTGGGATATAATAAGCAACTGATCTCAATCTTAGGAATTTGGCTCTGTCATTTGCAGCAAGCATGCAACATTCACATTGTAATGGCATGGTAAAAGCAAAGTTATAATGAACACTTTGCAGGTGCCCTAATCAGTCCAAGAGTCCAGGCCTCAAATCATTTGACTATATCATGAAATCTTACAGGCATTTACAGATTTACCATGTTGCTAACAAGTTCAACTAACACCTACAAGTATACGTGTGAAGTTCTTTCCATGCCATAAGGACAAATTTCAAAGCCAAACTGGTTAAAGCATTTGGTCATGCTTGAAAGAAGCCCTGCTCACTCAAATTCCTTCTCAGCATAATACATCCCCAGTTCATATTTCTCTGCTACAGCTGCCATATCTTCCCCCATCAACTGAACTTTATCTTGAATGTTACTGCAGGATTTTCCTCTATGATTGTAGTATTGTATACTATCTCTCAGTTTTGTCTTAAAACTTTCTCAAATCCCGGAGGAATGACATCTTGGTCCACCGCATTGAAACCTTCCTATTTGAGCTGTGCAAGTGGGGCTCAAAAGCAATCTCAATTCTACTTTTAACCCCTTGTTTATACCCTAATATTAATTGTTCACTACTAGAAATCAAATACTTCGAAATAGTTGAAGTATTTCTAGCTAACCTACGCAAGTTACTCCCAGAATTAGAAGTGAGTTCATAATGTCTCTTGGATGCATATCTTGAAACAACCATATCAACTCTCCCCACATTCTCTCCACCTGCCATATCAATTTCCATATCAACTGCCTCACTATCATCCATGCTCACACGGTCATTGTGTGCGTGTTCCACAGAAGACATGACTGGAGGGGGTTCTGCATCTCCCTTGTCAAGAGTATGATTATCTTTTACAGGGCGAAAGACTCCCCAAAACTGGTATTTTGCTTCCAACCTTGCAATAACATCTATAAACACATTTTTTTGTCATATTCATCAAGACAAGGAAAGTCATGTACAAAGAACCATTTGGCTGTAATGTAAATAAACACACAAAACACCAACAACCACCACATCAACCTATAGCCAAAATCTTCAATCTGGAAGTCTGCTGGTGCATCATAAGTTCACATATCAGGATCCTCATGCATGAAGAAGATATACTGTTTATAGTTTCGAAAAACTAAGAATTCATTTTAATATTGAAATTCCAAACTTACGGTGGCCCCCTCATATAGTATTCATAAATTTCTACGCCCACAATATTTAACATTTGATAAGGGACCAACTAGATTTTTTTATTTTTTTTAACTTTTTGGTACCAATATTCAAGTAAAATGAACTTAAAAAATCCACAAGTGCACAATTATGTTAAACCAGGAAAATAAAGTAGTTCATACAGAAAAACTAATAAGGCAAGGCCCAAGTCAGGGAAGTATAAATAAGGAACAATATATCAGGAGACAATCCTAGATTCCAATGCAAGTTATTTCAGTATCAATAAGGATAATCTCAATCAAAAAAATAATCAGAAAACCTAAAAAGGTTGACCTTGTTATGCTCATCAATCAGAAAAGCTTGAGCTACAGTGAAAAGAAATAGGAAAACTGAATGATGTGGAAAAAAGATAACTCACTCTGCGAGTCCACATGAAGCTGTTTTGATGTAAATATCAGCAACTCCACACCATTAAAGGAGCTTCTCATCAATGAATTTTGGACCTCCATCTGCTCAAACAGGGAGGCAGCGTGCTCTTTGGAACTATAAGTGAATAGAAGATGTATAAAAAACTGCATAACCAGAAGATGCCCTTAAAAGCTGAAGCAGAGATAGCCACACAAAAATAAGATGCCAAGACAAACCTCTCAATATTATCATCAGGGGAAAAGTATAGAGCAATGTCACGAAGATCAGGACAATCATTCTGAAAAAGATCTGCCAAAATTTGGGATTGAGGAAGCAACTCAACACTAAGGACTAGAGGCATTTCTCCTGAAAACTCAGAGGCTCTACGACTGATGGAGGGTGGAAGTTGAGCCTTGAACCCACCAAGAAAGTTTTTAGGTGTAGAATTAGTAACAAAAAATCCTCCCCTGAAGAAAGAAAAATCTTGCATGACTCACAAATCCAATAGAGAAAAAACAGGAAATGTTTGCCATGTACATCCCAAGAAACAATCTATTAGACAAAATGATGAAAGTATGTTACTTCTAAACATTCTTTTTATGATTGAATGAGTTCCAACATCATGAAAGAATAGATTATATACAAAACAAGAAGAGATCGGTTACCGACTTCCAAGTACCATGTGAAGTAGGGAGATAATCACAGTATAGCTTGAATATAGGTAAAATATTCACCAACTTGCTTTTTTCAACATCAGAGTTCTTTTGTTCAGCAACAGCTTGGGACTTACCACCTACAAAATACAGAAATAGCAATAACTAAGAGCAATCAGGTTACCAAATTGTTATATGGCCTACTACAGTCCCAACTGTAAACACAATTTCAATAACACAAAAGCAACAAGCTACAGGTTCAAGTCCATGAATCAGCCCCCGCAAAAGTGGGACTTTGTGCACTAGGTAAAACTCTTTTTCTATCTTATGAATGCTCTTTTACGAGAAGACTGAGGCAGAAAGTGTTATAATTGAGTTTGTTTTAAAGGCTGTTGAATGGATGGGTACTAGGGGATTCACTCACTTTATACAAGCTTATACAAGCTTGCTTGGGCTTCTTTCATTTATCAAGTCTGGCTTTAAAGAACTGCAAGAGCTCACAATGGTCTGATTCACAAAGAGGAGAAGATTATGGGTTAATCAAGAACGATGTTAAAGCTAGAATGGGAGTATGCAATGGGTTCAAAAAAGTTGAACAATAGGGAACTGTCTAGTTATTTGGATATATGTTTCTTAATTATAGAATCACTATCTAGCAGTTTGGTATTGTGTTCTGCTGTTGTTGCTGCTTGTCATTTGATTGTTTCTAATTTTTCATGTATCTTTCTTTTGTTTCTGATCAATTTAAAAATCTTTCTTGATTGTTTAATGAAATTATCTCATTCAAAAAAAGAAAAAAAAAAAAAAAATTACTGAGACCTGCTGTAGTCATTTCAGAGCAATATATTGTCATGGTTCTCATGGTGATGTCCTTCCCACCAGCTTCTGGCAATACCATCCCACTTGACAAACATGATTTACAAATCCAATCTTCTGGAATATCATGGAGAAGAACCGGCATGCAATAACTGAAAATGGAGAGATCAGAATGACAATCTTTGCACCATATTTATCAATTGAAAAGCATATAATTAAAGAGTTAAGGCATGAAACAAATCAAAAGAATGAACCATAAACATCCAACCTATTCCATCCAAGTGACCTTACAAAACTTTAAGAGTACTACATAGAATGATCATTACGGTTCAAGAGCTGAAAAGTACAAGAACAAGAGATCCATCCAACCAATTTGAACTTATGGTCTAAACACACTGCAGTTGGGTCCTGAAAGAACCAACATAAAAGCCTATATGGGAAGAAAACACCACCTGAATTAAGTTTCCTTGCTTCCTACAACAAGAGTAGTTGTGTATACTTAAAAAATGGTGGAAATGATAACTGTGCATTTCATTTTTCACGTACTGATAGTAGTTAAAAGTCATTGATGGGGCGCTAAATAAAGTGAAATTAATTGCATGGATGAACATGCACACACGTGCACACAAAGGTGTTGGAGGCAAATAAGAAGTGAAAAACATTGAAAGTACTATCATTTTTGTTACCCAAAAAAAAGGTTCCTGACTGACATGACAATAAGCATGATTAGTGTCACATCAATAACTTTTGTTTTGTGTTTAAAAGTTGACACATAGTTTATACAATTTATGAAGTAATAATTGTAATATCCTAACATCACTCATAAAATATTATCATACCCATGTTCATGACTACAGCAACTGGAGCAAGTAGCTAATGCATTGTCAAAACCAGCATCACCACATATGTCACAAATTTCATCCTGCAAGGTGGAAGAGTAAAACATGACATTCCAAATACGAGTACCAAAACATTAATGGAATTTAATTAAGTTCAATCAAAATATTCTGGTCAACTTTTGGAATTTATTAATTGAAAATAATTTAGTTCCTTTTTGACCAAAATAGGTCCTGGTTGGGAATTATTGGGATGTCTAAGTGCTTTTCTGACTTTTGGCACATCCAGAAACCACTTTCGAAAGAAACCAAGGTGACAAAAATTTAAGGAGGGAAAATGGGGACAGGTGGCACAAACCTATGTGGGGCATTTAAAATTTGGGCCCAAAAGCAGCTAAGGAAAATCTGGGCCACTATAGACTGCCCCTGCAGTCCAAAAGGACAGGCACCAACAGCCGCAATAATTATTAAAAAAAAATTATGATTTACTTGCAAAGGTAATATATTTATATTGTTAAATCAATTATCACAAAATTACTCTACAGAATTTTCATTTATAAACACATTTTACTAGTAGTATTTTCTCCCCAATATAAACACATTTATAAAACACATGCACTGTCAAGGATTCGATGTATTACACATCTATACTTCTCTTTCACATAAAGGTATATTCCATCGTGTATAGATCTGATAAGTGGGTTGTGGGGCTCTTGCTTATATGAGAGAAGGACGTACACAAAATGCACTTACTAATTTCCCCTTCAAGAAGACGAAAGTATCTTGTGCACTGTACATATATGCACATTCCTTCTCATAGCATGTGAGTTTTACATGGTTGTAAAGTTCACACAATTTGAAGAATGATTCACATATCTTATGCATGATAGGTTCAAAAATACCACTTCTTGAACTAATGGGGAAGGTCTTTTTCGTATATCATATAAATTTTTTTCTAATCTTTTTTTTCTCCTCATGGGAAGTGTCATCAAGGTAGATCTAATACTTTTTCCCAATTTGATCTTATCTAGGTTAATTGTTTATATATAAAGAAATATCTAGTTATTTCCACTATCCATTGTGCATAGATAACATATCAACATCTTTTGTTTTCACCCTCTTACTACAAAAAGTTTATAGCCAATCAGAAAAAGGACTATAAACAATTTAAAAGCAAAAAACAAAAACAAAATCTTTCCAAATTAGCAAACCCCATTAGCCTCTAAAGTTAAGTAGTAAAATAAAAAATCTCAACATTCTTCAAAAATAAAAAGAAGAAGCCATACCAGTGCTGATAATTTTCCCCCCTTATTATACAATAAGTAAGAGGAAGATTTACACCCAAGATGAATTAGACAACACTACTGAGCTACAATACACTCCCATTTTCATTTAACTCAGTAACTCAAACATTCACACTTCACACCAACAGTTAAAAAAAGGAAAGAAGAAAAAAAATTCTAATTTTTCTCAAACAAAATAAATAAACAGACATCTTATATATAAAAATAATAATTAAAAAAAAATGTCTCCTTTAAGGTTAAAGAAGAAGAAGATGTCTTCGTTGAAAATACCAAGAACTCGTAAATAAGGTGACAAGCTTAACATCTAATAAACAATTAATATAAAAGCACAAAAAGTATATCAGACAAAACCAGACATTATTATATTACAGAACATTATTAAAACAAAACCAACCCAGACTCAACCATCAAGATTTCATGGGCACCCATCAAAAAATTCATGATCAAGCAGTTACATTACTTACTATATATATATAGCATAATAAATGAACACAGAGAGATTCAACAAACATATAAAAAAAATCTTTTTATATAAAGAAGGTACCAAAGTTTAACTGGCATGGACAAAAAAAAAATAAAGCAGGAGAGAGAGAGAGATTATAAACAATGTAGATTAGCGATTTTACCAAGTGGGGTTCCTTCATTGTTGCTGATATTCTGTTCTTTTTGTCGTTCTCGGAGAGAGTGAAAGCTGAGAGGTCTCTTTGTGGCCATGGGTTTTGGGAAGCTGAGAGAGAGAGAGAGAGAGACAGAAAGAGAGAAATGATGAAATAAAATAACTTTATGAACAACGGGTTTTTTTTTTTTTTTTTCTTAAATTACAAATTTTATTATATTGTTGACTTAAAAATAAATTAAATATTTATTAATTAATTTATTAAATTGTTGAACTGCATCCAATTATATTCAATGCCACGTTATGAATATGGTATAAAATTTATAATATTTTTATATCTTTTTGACTTTTTATTTACTAATTATTAATTTACTAAGTGGTTGAACCTCGTCAAATTATATTCAATGCCACATTATTTATATAGTAAAATTTATAATATTTTATATATTTTCGACTTCATGTCGTCGGTTTGGGTCTTTAACGTTATAAATTTGAATTCGGATTTATGTTGGTGCACGAAATGATTAGAATTGTATTACGGGCTAATTACACTTCTCTCCCTTAAGATTTATAGGAATGACACTCCACCTCAGACCAAAAAAAGAAAAACACTTCCCTTCTTTGAAGTTTGAAGAAATTAAGGCTCCTCCCTTTTGTTTATATTAATAATGAAATGATCTAAATTTTTATAAGAATCTCTTTAAAAAAAATAAATCATTGTTAGTAAAAAAAAAAACTGATAAATTTAGAATAAAATGCCAAATTTATCAAGTACTGAAAAACACTTGCAATGGAAAATTTCTTCATAATCCCGAAAAAAGTAGCAAAATTTGCAATTCATATTTTAAAATACACTTTAATTAAAAATTTAAAATAATGATGAAATAAGATAATTTTGGAAGCCTGAACATGATGTTTTACTAATTCCAAATTATCACATCAAATGTTATTGAAAAAATTATGAAATTTGTTTAGGATTTGATTAACAAATGTTAAAGTGTATTAGTTGAGGTTAAGTTTTTTATTCCAATCGATCAACTTATATAGTATGATGGATGTGATACCTATCTTCTCAACCTTGTCACAAGCTCAAAGCCATTGTGATGTGAGATCAAAAATGTTCTATCATATCAAAGGTTTTGTAGCTGAATTGGCACCTGTCCATGCACAAAATGGTTGGGAGTCTATGGGAGAAAGGGTTCGAACAGTGAGGTTAGTAGAAAGTTGTAATTATCTCTAAAAAAAAATGTTCTATCATTTCCAATACATACATATATATATATATATGAAGAAACAGTGAATCAATTGTTCAGTGTGGCATTGTTCATAACTTTTACTTTTTATTTTGAGATAGTTACAATATGCTGTTAATCTCACAATTCAAACATTTTTCCCTTTAGAAACCAATCACTTTGTGCAAGGGGAGATGTCAATCCAGCTACAAGGCTGTGGGCATACCTATTATCTTTATAGTAGTGGTTTGTGTAACTACTTGTTTTGGACCAGTATGTGTTTTTTTTTTTTTTTTTCCTTGGATTTAGATGCTCTATATTTCAAAGGGAACTATAACATAGAGTTCTGAAAATCTTAAGTTCTTAACAATTCATGGTAAAATGAATGGTTTTGATTTTAAAAGGGAAAAATATACATTAAGTTGTGAGTATACAAATTTATTTGAAATTGATCCAAACTCTAGGATATCTTTTTGCATTTGCACACATTTAAACAAAGAATTTCGGTTTTCCATTTAAAGATGTGGAGATTAAAACCCACAACTACTTGCTATTGTATATTTTTTTTTTAGGAAAATTGTTATTGTATATTTAAAACAAAATGAGATATCCAATTAAAAAAGTATTAGAAGTAAGTCAAACTTTTTAGAAGATCCTATTGAGATTAATTATTTCTTAAGGGGAAAAAATGTTATTTATAAGTTGTAATCAAACATAAGCAAACCAAGAAAGAAAAAGGAAACAACCAAACAAGTTTTGGAATATTATTAGAATAGGATATAATAGTCTCTTTTTTTTTTTAACAATGGTATATATAATCATAACATCATTTTGATCCCAGCTACCTATGATTGATGCTAAAAACACTCGCACTAAAAAACCAACCCCAATTTCCCAAAAAGAATAGCACTGGATAAGGCTAAAAACACTAGCACCGTAAAACCAACCAACTTTTCAAAAACAAAAGTGATATCTTTGCAACACTTTCACAACAAATCTTAGGTGGTAAGCTGTTATTGATTTAATATGATAGTTTTTTTTTTTAAATATTTATTTATAAACAATGGGATATAAGTCAGAACATCATTTTGATCCTAGTTATCTATGACTGATGCCAAAAACACTAGCACTAAAAAACCAACCCCAACTTCCCAAAAAGAACAACACCAGATAAGGCTAAAAACACTAGTACCGTAAAATCAACCAACTTTTCAAAAGGAGAAGTGGTATTTTTGTAATATTTTTACAATAAATCTTAGTAACAAGCTATTATTGATTTAAATTAGAATCCACACTTTAAATTACTTTTTTTGTTTACTCTTAACAATTAATAATAACTTGTCACTTAAAATTTATTGTGAAAATTTTGTTAAGGTAACATTTCTCTTCCAAAAAGGACTGCATTGTAAGCCTACCATAAATTTGTAGGCTACCAAAAACAGACATAGTGAACATCTTCTTTTAAACTAAACTAAACTTGGGTTCTAATCCCCCAACCCGAAAGAAAGAAGGAAAAAGAGGGTATTTCGTGGTATGTCCATCAACGAACAAGTGACAACTCAGCTTTAACCTCGGTACCAACGGTCGAATCTTCTCTTAGATATTCCTAAGTCCAATGTTTTTCTATAATTTCTTAAATTGCTCTATTTAAATTATTTACAAATTTACCATCTTTGGTTTATTTATTTGTTTCACGTTGACCTTTGGCTCTCGGTAGTACAATTCTCTACAGGTGCACCAAGTTTCTTTCTTTTTCTTATCTTGTGCTTCTTACTGAAGTTTAGGTGAATACCCAGTTGCTTGTTTTGGATTCTCGATTGTTATTCAGCTTCCTTTGCAGTAGAATCAGTAAGTAGAGGTATTTCTTTGGTGTATTTGTAAAATTGCAATGTAAGCCTATTATGGGAATTTGATTGGGCTTTTCCATTTTGTTGGGTTCATTTGGTTGATAATATCGGTGTGTATGAGCCAGTGTTTTGCAATTCAATTCTGCTTTCAAGGGGTAAAGATAGTATCTTCAATTGCTTTTGAGATATGTATTATGCTGGTTGCTGTATTAAGTCTGTCTGATTTTTGATAATAACTATATTGACAGTGCTAGTTAGGGTGTTTCATGTACTTTATGCGGTATAGCTACTTGAAAGCATGTTTTGGGAGTTTCAATTTCATTCATATTTTGCATTCATTCTGCTTTTAATGGGAAGATAGTATCTTGACATTCTTTTGAGCTTCATATTATATTGGTTGCTGTACAAGGTTAGCACGGTTAATAATATCAGCCTAGGTACTGTGCTCGAAAAATATATATATATATATATATATATAAAAAGTTAGTTTAATTCTTGATAATAAACCATATTGACAGTGCTAGTTAGGGTGTTACATGTGTTTTATGCATTTTAACTTCTTGAAAGTATGTTTTTGGAGTTGCAATTTTGTTTAGTATGAACTCATATCCTTTTTATTGAACTCAGATCTTGGGTGGGATGAGAGGACTAAATTTGTTGTCCTTGGCAATATTTTTGGTTCTTACAACCCTTCAAGAGGCATGGTCACATGGGGATCAGCCTCTGTCAAAAATTGCGATTCATAAGGCAACAGTTGATCTTAATCACGATGCTTATATTAAAGATTCTCCTACAGTCCTTGGATTAAAGGTAAGCATCAACATCATTGTGCTTCTTTCATCTCTGTCTAATTATTTAGAATATGTATTTTAATCAGGAACTTGCTTGATGATCTTCAAGTTTGCATGCTTTTTAGTTGTAAAAATAAAATATGGCCATTGAATTTCCTATGTGGATTGTAATTTGTGTTGGGGGATCAAACCACTAAAATTGTGCCTAACGTAGATTTTGTTTTGCGGCTGATGTAAGTTTTATTCATTGTTTTAGGAGCAAATTACAGAATGGGTGACATTGGAGTATAGTTCTCCAAAGCCATCAGCTGATGATTGGATAGGAGTATTTTCTCCTGCCAATTTCAAGTGAGTAAATGTCAATGCATTTCTGAACCTTCAGTCCACATTTGGAACCTTGTGAACTTTTCTTGTTTTGTTATGCTTGTAATAAACCTTAATGGCATTGATCTAATTGGAAGCCCTTCCACTTCAACATTTTCAGTGCTTCCACCTGCCCTGAAGTAAACCCTAGAGTTTATCCTCCACTACTATGTTCTGCACCTATCAAGGTTCATCCTGCACAGCACATTGACTTTCTGAAATTCTTCTTGCCCTAATCTTCTTTGACATAGAAAAGGAGCTAAAAGTGTGAACTGGATTGTCTTCTTTTGCAGTATCAGTTTGCAAACTACTCCAGTCCTGAGTACAAAGACACTGGTAAACGATAGTTGAAGCTTCAGCTGATTAATCAGAGATCAGATTTCTCATTTGCGCTGTGTTCTGGTGGCTTATCAAATGTATGCTCACAAATGTCAATATCTGCATATTTGCATGATAACTTATTTGTTTTATATGAAGCAATATTTCTTATGCAATGAAATATTACGTTTTCCTGTTTAGTTCTTTGAAAGAAAGAAAAAAATATTTAACTTTTGATATTTTGGAAATTTCATATATAAACAATGCTTGTGATCACTGCTTCATGGATTATAGTATATATACAACAAAGCTTTAATCTCAACTGCTTTGGGTTGGTTAACTCAATCCATATATGCTATTCTGAATGCTGACTCCATATTTTCCTTAAAACCTTGGCAGTGATGGCTTCTTGCAAGGCCTCTACCTATGTCCTTTTTGCTCTCCTCTTGTCTTCCTTCATTTTCTTTTTCCATTTTCATGACCTCTCTTTTTTACATTAAAAGCTTTCTTTTTGCTATTTGCATTTCAAACTTGATTGACCTTTTCTGCAATTTGTTTATTTATGTATTTATTTTCTGTATAATAGCCTAAGCTGGTGGCAATTTCGAATCAAGTAGCTTTTGCAAATCCAAATGCACCAGTTTACCCACGCTTAGCTCAAGGGAGACAATGGAATGAAGTAAGTCCAATTTTTATTTTCTTTTAATAATTGAAGCTCATACATGACATAACAAGAGTAGGACTGCTTATTTTGTGCATAGACTATCAACACAGCACATGTATTTATCCTGCCTGTTCTGCTTTGTACTGTAAAGCTATTCATTTACCTTGAAGCTTTTGTTCCACTAGTTTTCTAGCACCTTCTTCTACTCTTTTTTTTTTCCTTGAACTAATAACATTTGATACTTATTCTAATGTTACCTTAGGTTACTGCTTTTACATTAAGAAGCTTACAATTTCAAGTAGATAACATGGTTTTGAATTGATACTCAGATGACTGTGACATGGACAAGTGGATATGGGATCAATGAAGCAGGAGCTTTTGTTGAGTGGGGTCCAAAAGGAGGTGACCAAGTGCATTCTCCTGCTGGGACATTGACTTTTGATCGTAACAGCATGTGTGGTGTGTAAAATTCGTACGTTTGATTTTTTTTTTTTTTTTTTCTTAAAAACTATCTGGGAATGTTGCTGCTCTAAACATTAGGACTCACCAGCATGAAAAAAAAAAAAAAAAAAAAAAAAACACTTATCCCTAGAATTGGGACAGATTATGTTCAGAAGGTTGACACATTTGCAAAAGAATTGCATGATGGTTCATTTTTCTTTTCAATATTGTTGAAATATCACTCAAAATCTGTTGAGTTCTTTCCCATTGGTCCATAACTCATCTTATTGTTGTATATGAGCAGATGCACCGGCAAGGACAGTGGGATGGCGGGATCCTGGATTTATACATACTAGTTTTCTGAATGAGTTGTGGCCCAATGCAGTGTATGTTGTATCTTTATTCTTGCATATGATTTTGATTTTAGGTGTGAACTCTTAAAAATTGGGTTTTGGGCCAAGTTTTATGTAGAGGAGCAGCACCTCCTTTGTTCTGCATTTATATGTCCATAATATTAATCTTTGTATAATTTTATTTGAGCATAAGTTTTTACTTTTCGGCCAAAATTTTGTTAAAATTTCAATCCACAAGCTCTTAAATTTCTTTTCTTATTTCATCAATCAGTAACACCTCTCCAGCAATAACAACCAATGGGCTAACCCATAGACCCAAAAGGATTGAATTTGAAATAGGAATATTTTCACTAGATTAGTTTTGACTATAAGATAGGAACCATAGAAGTTATGGATTCATAAAACTTACAGCATTTGACCGTTCAAACCTGTTGTTTGAGTACAAGAAGAGCAGGGATGGAAAGGTTTACGACTCTTTCAGAATCTCCCAGGATTACAAGGACATCTTGGCTTGCACTGTGGATAGTTGCCCAAGCATGACCCTAGCATCTTGGATGATGAGGCTTCTTGTAGTGAAATCACATTAGTTATGACTGTCTTCTTTTTCTTTTCTTTTTGTTTTTTAATTACAATTGTGACTGTCTTACCACAATAAAATTGTGAATAAGTAATCTCTTCTTAAGCAAAAAATAAAAAATACAAAAATACAAAACACAAAACAAAACAAAACAAAACAAGACAAAAGAAAAAAGGAATAAGTAATCTCTTATCAAGATTATTACTTGAATGCTAGAGACTGGCTGCTATATCTGTAAGAAATCAAAGATATATAAATATACAGGCATTTGTTTTTAGTTGAGTTGCTGAAACTTTTATCTCATAAGCTGTATATGTTTTGCATTGATCTCTGTTCTAACCAGCCAATTGTAGAAAAGCAAATATACAATAGAATTTGTATTTATGCATTATTTTTTGGTTCCGTCTTTATTTCGACAAAATTAAGTAGAAGAACCCAAATTCCAAATGATTGAAAACATGACTGAATCAAGCCTACTTTACTCTTTGGGGCGTAGTGGAAGAAGGGAGGAGATTTTCGAACAAGGAAAATGATCCAATGATTTTCAAAAATGTCATGTACGGTTCTATAGAGTGGCAATAAGGGTGACTTCTCTATCAATTTTTCTACTATCAGTCCCAAAAAACCATATCAAACATTATAAATGAAAGTTCATCATTATATTAGCAAACTCATGTTCTAATTCTAAAGAAAGTGAAGTAACTGCCCCAAGAGGGGTGGCCTAGCGGTAAGGTTCCCGCGCGCATGCGCAATGATCCTTCGTTCGAACCCTGGTGAGTATGGGGGATGGAAGGTAGGAGCACTCATGTAATGTGCCCTGTACTACTAGCTCTCTTAGTGTGCTAGGGTGAGGTCTGTAGCACCTCAGTTACAATAACTATGGCTCAATCCAACATTTCCTAGTGAGGGATGCCCCTATGGTTACGCCCAAGAAAGTGAGTCACACATGGTCACCCTATATATATATATATATATATATATAGACAGTGAAGTAACTGTTCAGTGTGGAACTATTGTACCCCAATGATTACTCTCGAAGGCACCATGCAATGGAGTGGCAAGGACCATTAAAAAGCTCATTTTGAAAGCAAATGATATTATCAAAAACCCACCAATTTTTTATTTTTTATTTTGATCACAAGCATTTGAGTTTTATCATATTTTGTATATTTTATATAAAAATGACTAGGGAAAGATGCTTTCAAAAAGGGCAACGTGTAACTATCATTAGAGTAACGTTGATTCATGTTCTTAACTTTTATCTTTACTAGTCGCAGACCCACACATAGATAATTATTTTGTAATTGTGATAAAATATATAATTTTTTTCTCTAAAGTTTGTTTTAAGTAATTTGTTCTTTCTAAAAATTAAACAATTTCTAAAATTATTTTCCATCTTTCAATTTCTACCAATATATCATTCTCTTGTTTTGGATGTGTTTGATTGATATTATTTCTTTATGAGGTGATCCATATTCTTTAAAATTATGTTACAGTGCACTATGTTTTTCAAATTTATTTTGTACTACTAAACTTTTGAAGTTTCAAATAAATTATTCAAATTCTCCATTCTTTTAAAGGAGAATAATCAAAACTCATAACAAAATTACACAAGATATTACTCAAATAATTGATAGAAACATTCAAATTTATAGCCATTGTGTTTTGATATAAATCTAAATTCTCACTTATAAAATAACTAAGCAATAACTTAACGGTGTCAATTTAGGTTAATGTGTCATATTCATGTCGTGTCTAGGTAGGGGTATTCAACTAAATGGCTCAACTTAAACCCGACCCATTTAATAATTGTGACATGACTCTTCAACCCTAATCTGACCTGTTAATGGGGCGGGTTGACATGACCTGACCTACTTGACATGCTTAATAAACAGATCGTGTTGGGTTGATACAAATGTGACACAACCCATTTCAATCCGCATAAAATTAAATATAAAATCCATATAGAAATAAGTTTTTTAAATCCCAAAAAACAGAGCATACATTTCAAGTCTGCAACCTACGTTCAAAATAACATGGTTCAACAAAAATAAAATAAAATAAGATATTTATAAGAAGTTTAAGAGATTTAGGGTTTTGTAGGGTTTAGAGATCTAGAATTTGTAAAGTTTCAATTTACAATTATAACACTATAAGTTTTTGTAATTACTCACTTTTCTTTTTAAGTTTAAAATATAGATTAGATATAAAAGGTATTTGATAAATCTAAAATAAAATGAATATTTATCTATTAGATGAGTTGTGTTAAATGGGTTATTTCGGGTTGATACAAATAAATTGGCGTGTCAAACGTGTCTATTGTGGGTCACGCAAGTTGACCCGCTAATGACACGCTTTTTATCGTGTCGTTTTTAGGTTAATCCATTTATGACCCAAACCCATTAAGGTCTAACCCTGACCCACAAAAACCAGTGTCGTGTTCGCAGGTCGTGTCAAACATTGACATCCCTACATTAACTTGAATAAAAATCAAACCAAAACTATAAGAGGGAGATAGACTTCTTGTGACGGGAACTCAAAAAAACAACACCAAAATGTATAAACCTAAACAAGAGTTATAAAAAGCACAATGATTCATTAGCCTATAGTAGAGTTGCAAGAAAGAATAAGAGAGAGAGAGTGTGCGTGTGTGTGCATGCGCGAGAATAGCAAATTTATAGGAAATAAAATGAGAAGGGTAAAGAGGTTAGAAAGGAACGACGATCGATAGCTCACATCTCCATTTTTTTTATTGCTATCTACCATCAATGTTTTTCCCCCTTGTTACATGCTTCAATTTTTAGATATTATTGTAACTACTTTCTTTGGACTAGCCAAGGGTAATCCTACCATAAAATTCTTAAAATCTTAACAATTCATGGTTAAATGAATAGATCAATTATTTATTATATACTTTTACTATAAAAAAGGATGTAGCTCAAATGGTAGAGTATTCTAAACCCTTTTTAGAAAGGAACGAGGATCGATACCTCACATCTCCATAATTTTTCATTGCTATCTACCATCAATGTTTTTCCCCCTTGTTACATGCTTCAATTTTTAGATAGTATTGTAACTACTTGCTTTAGACCAGCCAAGGGTATTTCTACCGTAAAGTTCTTAAAATCTTAACAATTCATGGTTAAATGAATGGATCAATTATATATACTTTTATTATAAAAGGGGATGTATATCAAATGGTAGAGTATTCTAAACGCTTTTTAGAAAGGAACAAGGATCGATACCTCGCATCGCCATATTTTTTTATTTGCTATCTACTATCAATGTTTTTTCCCCTTTGTTACATGCTTCAATTTTTAGATACTACTGTCGGTTTGAAAAAAAAAAAAAAAAGATATTATTGTAACTACTTGCTTTGGACCGGCAAAGGGTAATTTTACCATAAAGTTCTTAAAATCTTAAAAATTCTTGGTTAAATGAATGGTTCAATGTTATATGTGTGTGTGTGTATTTATTTATTTTATACTTTTATTATAAAAGGGGATGTAGCTCAAATGGCAGATTATTCTAAATGCTTTTTAGATAGGAACGAGGATTGATACCTCGCATCTCCATATTTTTTTAATTGCTATCTACCATCAATGCTATTCCCCCCTTGTTACATGCTTCAATTTTCAGATATTATTGTAACTACTTGCTTTGGACCAGTCAAGGGTAATTCTACCATAAAGTTCTTAAAATCTTAATAATTCATGGTTAAATGAATGGTTCAATTATATAATTATTTTTATATATATATATATATATATATATTTATTTATTTATTTATTATATACTTTTATTATAAAAGGGGATGTAGCTCAAATGGTAGAATATTCTAAACGTTTTTAGAAAGGAACGAGGATCGATACCTCGCATCTCCATATTTTTTCATTACTATCTACCATCAATGTTTTTTCCCCCTTGTTACATACTTACATGCTTCAATTTTTTGATATTATTGTAACTACTTGCTTTGGACCAGCCAAGGGTTATTCTACCATAAAGTTCTTAAAATCTTAACAATTTATGGTTAAATGAATGGTTCAATTATATATATACCTTTTATTATAAAAGGGTATGTAGCTCAAATGGTAGAGTATTTTAAATGCTTTTAGAAAGGAACGAGGATTGATACCTACCATCTCCATATTTTTTTTATTGCTATCAACCATTAGTGTTCCCCCCCCCCCCCTTGTTACATACTTACATGCTTCAATTTTTTGATATTATTGTAACTACTTGCTTTGGACCAGCCAAGGGTAATTCTACCATAAAGTTCTTAAAATCTTAACAATTTATGGTTAAATGAATGGTTCAATTATTTATTTATTTATTATACTTTTATTATAAAAGGGGATGTAGCACAAATGGTAGAGTATTCTAAACGCTTTTAGAAAGGAACGAGGATTGAAACCTCACATCTCCATATTTTTTTCATTGCTATCTACCATCAATGTTTTTTCCCCCTTGTTACATACTTACATGCTTCAATTTTTTGATATTATTGTAACTACTTGTTTTGGACTAGCCAAGGGTAATTCTACCATAAAGTTCTTAAAATCTTAAAAATTTATGGTCAAATGAATGGTTCAATTATAATTATAATTATAATTATAATTATATATATTATACTTTTATTATGAAAGGGAATGTAGCTCAAATGGTAGAGTATTCTAAACGCTTTTAGAAAGGAAGAAGGATCGATACCTCGCATCTTCATATTTTTTTCATTGCTATCTACCATCAGTGTTTTTTCCCCCTTGTTACATACTTACATGCTTCAATTTTTTGATATTATTGTAACTACTTGCTTTGGACCAACCAAGGGTAATTCTACCATAAAGTTCTTAAAATCTTAACAATTTTATGGTTCATATTTTTTTCATTGCTATCTACCATTAGTGTTTTGTCCCCCTTGTTACATACTTACATGCTTCAATTTTTTGATATTATTGTAACTACTTGCTTTGGACCAGCCAAGGGTAATTCTACCATAAAGTTCTTAAAATCTTAACAATTTATGGTTAAATGAATGGTTCAATTATATATATATATATATATTATATACTTTTATTATAAAAGGGGATGTATCTCAAATGGTAGGGTATTCTAAACGTTTTTTAGAAAGAAACGAGGATCGATACCTTGGCATCGCCATATTTTTTTATTTGCTATCTACTATCAATGTTTTTTTCCCCCTTGTTACATACTTACATGCTTCAATTTTTTGATATTATTGTAACTACTTGCTTAGGACTAGCCAAGGGTAGTTCTACCATAAAGTTCTTAAAATCTTAACAATTTATGGTTAAATGAATGGTTCAATTATTTATTTATTTATTTATTTATATTATACTTTTATTATAGAAGGGGGTGTAGCTCAAATGGTAGAGTATTTTAAAAACTTTTAGAAAGGAATGAGGATCGATACCTCGCATCTCCATGTTTTTTTCATTGCTATCTACCATCAGTGTTTTTTCCCCCTTGTTACATACTTACGTGCCTCAATTTTTTGATATTATTGTAACTACTTGCTTTGGACTAGCCAGGGGTAATTCTACCATGAAGTTCTTAAAATCTAAACGATTTATGGTTAAATGAATTGGTTTTTTTTTTTTTGTTTTTTTGTTTAAGTTAAATGAATTGTTCAATTATATATATATATATATATTATACTTTTATTATGAAAGGGGACGTAACTCAAATGGTAGAGTATTCTAAACACTTTTAGAAAGGAACAAGGATCGATATCTCACATTTCCATATTTTTTTCATTGCTATCTACCATTAGTGTTTTTCCCCCTTGTTACATACTTACATGCTTCCATTTTTTGATATTATTGTAACTACTCGCTTTGGACCAGCCAAGGGTAATTCTACCATAAAGTTCTTAAAATATTAACAATTTATGGTAAAATGAATGGTTCAATTATTTATATATATATATATATATATATCATACTTTTATTATAAAAGGGGATGTAGCTCAAATGGTAGAGTATTCTAAACCCTTTTAGAAAAGAACGAGAATCGATACCTCGTATCTCCATATTTTTTTTCATTGCTATTTGCCATCAATGTTTTTTAACCTTTGTTACATGCTTCAATTTTTAGATATTATTGTAACTACTTGCTTTGGACCAACCTTTTTCTTGTCATTTCTTGGATTCAGATGCTATAGAGTTCAAGTGTAATTCTACCATAAATTTTTTAAAATTTTAACAATTCATGATTAAATGAATGGTTTAATTTTTATATATATATATATATATATATAATTATTTATTTATTTATTTTATACTTTTATTATTAGAGAGGATTTTACCCAAATGGTAAAAAAAAAAAAAGTATTCTTTATGCTTTAAAAAGGAATGATAATTGATATCTCGCATTTTCATATATTTTTTTTATTGTTATCTGTACAGTACACAAGCTAGGGAAGTCGCGCCTTTGGCTTGTGCCAACAGGCGAAAATGGGTAATTACCCATAAAACCCGAACTATTTAGTTAGTAGGGTCAGTTTGGAAACATATTGGCAAACTAGCAACTCGAGCCTCAGAGGCTCGATTTTGGGCCCGTAAATCGAGCCTCTGAGGCTCGGTTTAGGTTGTTCCATGTGGCAAAAATCCACGTGGCGTCTACATGGAACTCGAGTCTCAGAAACTCGAGTTCCACGTAGATGCCACACGTTAAACTCAATCTCTAAGAGTGGGTTTACTTAAAGTAAAACCGAGTCTCAGAAACTCGAGTTTCAAATAATACATTTTCAAAAATAACGCCTCACTCACCTCACACAAATCACTCTCCACTGTCACTCACCCTCACCCTCACCCTCACCCTCACCCTCTCTCTCACACAGAGCAAACGCTTAAGGCGACGCTCTCACTCACTGTCTCACCCTCTCACACACTGATCCGTCACTGACTTTCTCCACTCACGCTCTCACTCACCGGCTTCTCCATCTCATTGTTCTCACTCTCAGTCAATCTCACTCTCAGTCTCAGTCAGCCTTCGCCAAAAGCTTCGATCAAGCGACAACAACCTTTTTCTTTCTACACGGTCTCTCAAAACTAAAGAAAAAGGTGAGTTGCTTTGTACCCACCGTTTACTGTTTGGTTGCCGAGAAACATGCATGAAAAATTAAAGAAAGTCATCAGTCACGAATTTGTTTTCTATTTTGGGTTCTGTATTGAATTTGTAATAAAACTGTTAAACCTGCTAAAAAAGAGCGAAACTTTATTGTGTTTTGAGATTGAATTGGTTTGTGGGTTTGATTTTTATTTTTATTTTTTTTTGTTTTGTTTTGTGCTTTGTTCTATTCGTGGGTTGATGTGTTGATATGAGGGAAATTTCATACTCAAATCTTGAACTATGCATTGTTTTGCAGTGATGATGTTAGGGTTAGTTAACTGGGTCTTTGTTAAATTAAATTGTTGATGTTAGGGTTTGTTAAAGTTGATGATAGGGTTTGTTAAAGTTGATGATTTAGTGTTTAATTTGATCCATGTTACTGAAAGTTTGATGACTTTCTTCTTGGTAAATTTGATAATGTCTTAAACCCCTTTTTATTTTTCTAATTTTGTGAATTCTGCATCTGTGCTCCTTTAAATTTTATTTACATTTAAATATTTCAATTGGGTTGTCATTTTAAATTGCGGGGATCAAACCGCTAAAATTGTGCATAACATAGATTTTGTTTTGCTATTGATGCAAGTTCTGTTCACTGTTTTAGGCGCAAACTACTGAATGGGTAACATTGGAGTTTAGTTCTCCAAAGCCATCAGCTGATGATTGGATAGGAGTATTTTCTCCTGCAAATTTCAGGTGAGTAAATGTCATTGAATTTCTGAACCTTCAGTCTACATTTGGAACCTTGTGAGCTTTTCTTGTTTTTTGTGCTTGTAATTAACCTAAATTGCATTGATCTAATTTGAAGCCTTTCCACTACAACATTTTCAGTGCTTCCACCTGCCCTGAAGAAAACCCTACAGTTTATCCTCCACTACTATGTTCTGCACCTATCAAGGTTCATCCTGCACAGTGCAATGACTTTCTGAAATTCTTCTTACCCTGATCTTCTTTGACATAGAAAAGGAGATAAAAGAGCGAACTGGATTGTCTTCTTTTGCAGTTTCAGTTTGCAGACTACTCCAGTCCCGAGTACAAAGACACTGGTAAAGGATATTTGAAGCTTCAGCTGATTAACCAGAGATCAGATTTCTCATTTGCACTATTTTCTGGTGGCTTATCAAATGTATGCTCACAAATATCAATATCTGCATATTTATGTGATAACTTATCTGTTTCATATGAACTAATAGTTATTATGCATTGAACTATTATGTTTTCCTGTTCAGTTCTTTGAAAGAAAGAAAGGAAAAAAAAAAAATCATCTTTTGATATTTAGGAAGTTTCATATATAAACAATGCTTGTGATCACTGCTTGATGGATTATAATATAATTACAACAAAGTGTTAATCTCAACTATTTTGGTTTGGATAACTCTATCTATATTTGCTGTTCTGCATGTTGACGTCCATATTTTCCTGAAATACTTGGAGGTGATGGCTTCTTGCAAGGCTTCTACCTATGTCCTTTTGGCTCTGCTCTTGTCTTCCTTCATTTTCTTTTTCCATTTTTGCTCTTAATGTTCTCCCTTATTGCACTTAAAAGTTTTCTTTTAGCTATTTGCATTTCAAATTTGATTGACCTTTGCTGTAATTTGTTTACTTGCATATTTATTTTCTATATAATAGCCTAAGCTGGTGGCAGTTTCGAATCGAGTAGCTTTTGCAAATCCCAATGCACCAGTTTACCCACGCTTAGCACAAGGGAAACAATGGAACGAAGTAAGTTCAAATTTTTTTTCTTTCGTTTAATACTTGAATCTCGTTCATTAGGGCATAACAAAAGTAAAAAGTCCTCTCATTGTGAGCATCGAATAGCAACATGGCACAGAGTACTTGACCTAACCTTTTTTTTTGTACTGTATAGCGACTCCTTTGTCCATGTTTCACTAATAACATAGGATAATTATCCTATAGTGACCTTGGGTTACTGTTTTTTCCTTGAGAAGCTTACAATATCAAGGATATAACATGGTTTTGATTCTTTTGAATTGATACTCAGATGACTGTGACATGGACAAGTGGATACGGGATCAATGAAGCGGGACCTTTTGTTGAGTGGGGTCCAAAAGGAGGTGACCAAGTGCATTCCCCAGCTGGGACACTGACTTTTGATCATAACAGCATGTGTGGTGTGTAAAATTCTTTCCTTTGAATTTTGCTTTCTTAAAAATTATCTGGGAGTTGACACATTTGCAAAAGAATTGCATGATGGTTCATTTTGCTTTTCAATACTGTTCAAATATCACCCAAAATCTGTTATTAGTTCTTTCCCGTTGGTCCATAATTTATCTTATTCATGTTTATGAGCAGGTGCACCAGCAAGAACAGTGGGATGGCGTGATCCTGGATTTATACATACTAGTTTTCTGAAGGAGTTGTGGCCCAATGCAGTGTATGTTTTATCTCTATTCTTGCATATAATGTTGATTCTAGGTGTGTCAACTCTCAAAAATTCAGGTTTTTGGGCTAAGTTTATGTAGAGGAAGTGAGGAACAACACCATTATTTTGTTTTTATTCTTTCTGGCTAGGCTCTCTATCTTCATTACATTAAGCTTTGTTTAATTTTCTTTGAGCATATGTTTCACTTTTTGGGCCAAAATTCATGGAATTGCAATCCATAAGCTCTTAAAAACCCTTCCTTAGTTCATTATTCAGTTACACCGCTCCACACTGATATATAAATAAGATTAATAATCGACTTGAGCTTTTAGTCAAACTCTTCTTTTTTTTTTTTTTTTTTTTTTCCTAAAAAAAAAATATTAACCATTTTAGGATTTTTGTTAGAGGAAAGTATTGATTTGCCATTTCATAAGAAATGGTAAAATAAGCAAGTTGTTAGTTACTCAAAATCAACTATTAAATTATTTCCAGTTTCTTAATAAAAATAATATGACATAAAATTGGAAGGTTGACATAATAAAATATCTGGTAGAATAGTAAAAAGTTTGGTAATGTGTTATTTAGTGGCCCCCACATAATGATGTTTCTGAATGATATGTCATTTTATGTTCATATATTTAAACAGGGAAATCATTCATATTTATTCATTTTTGTATACTTTGTGTATATTCTTGTGTACATGAGGTATGTTAGTGTTAACACTGTTATTTTGTATAGGCTTGTTATTCTTATATTAGCTTAAGCCTATTCTTTAATCATGTCATATCAGTCTAATATAAATAAATTATATGTAACGGTGAGGGGACTAATTAATTAAGTTCTAAACCTATTTTTTAATATTTCTTTGCCTATGTTCATTGCTCCCTCTTTCTTCTCACAGAACCCTAATCTTTTATTATTTTCAACTCATCTAGTTGTTCTTTTCTTCAATAAAATTTCATTACTTATAGAAAAAAAGTTTGGGATACTTGGTCACAGTAGTCGGAAGAAACATGAAGTTGGAGGGGGTGGGTGGGGGGTGGGGGGTGGACTAAGATGAAATCGAACTCTCTTAACTGTTTATAAAGTGGTCCAATAAATTTAAAATTCTAAATATGGTTCTCTTGAAAAGGAATGAGTTTGAAATACGAATAATTTTCACTACAAATGTTTTGATTATAAGATACCAACCATAGAAGTTATGGGGTTGGTATTTTGTTAAAATTCTCACATTCAGCTGTTTGACTTATGAGCAACTAAACATTCAATTATGTTTTTTTATTGATTATACAGGTATACTTACAAGCTGGGGCATAAATTGTTCAATGGTACATATGTTTGGAGTCAACAATATCAATTTAGAGCATCTCCTTATCCTGGTCAAAATTCTCTACAACGTGTAGTTATTTTTGGTGACATGGGGAAGGTTTGAACTCTATTGGAAAATTTTATGTTAATCTAAATTAGTAAATCCTATATTGCAGCAATAGCTAATCATTAATCAATGACTTGTGTGTCGGTTATTGCAGTAAATTTATATATATCATCAGCAACATACTAATTTATCTTGCTTAACCTTTTTCTTTTTTTTTTTTCAATTATACTGCTATGATATTAAATGTACAAATATATGCCCGATCTTAAAGGAGTATATGCAATTTCTCATTGTGAATGCACAGTAATTACATTCCTTAAACTCAGAATATTGATCTCCAAGATTGATATCTGCCTGTATTAAAAATCTGCTACTTTAAGTTTTAGGATCATTGTTTAGGATCATGAATCCCTATCCAATCTTTATGTAGTTTCTGGAGTATTTTGCTTAAACCTTTTCTTCTGCAGGATGAAGCTGATGGTTCCAACGAATATAACAATTTCCAGCGTGGCTCACTTAACACTACTAGAGAGCTTATTCAAGACTTAAAGAACATTGATATAGTTTTCCACATTGGAGATATATGTTATGCAAATGGATACATCTCACAGTGGGACCAATTTACTGCACAGGTTGAGCCAATTGCATCAACCGTGCCATACATGATTGCAAGGTTTCATCATAATGTACTCACTCATAATATTTGAGCTTATTCTTGTCTTGTAATTTGTCTTATGTGCCAATTGGTGATCAATCCTTACAGTGGCAACCATGAACGTGACTGGCCAGGGACTGGATCCTTCTATGGGAACATGGACTCGGGGGGGGAATGTGGTGTGTTGGCTGAGACTATGTTTTATGTCCCTGCTGAGAACAGAGCCAAATTCTGGTACAGGAATATCATTTCTAACTTGTTTTGCTTTCCATTCACCTATATCTGTGTGTATTTATATGGAAAGTAGATTGCAAAGTGATTGTCATTAAAGTAGATTGCAAAGTGATTGTCATTCACCTAAATCTCTTCGTATATATATGTTCAATGAATAATGTATCAGTACCACAATTTCCCCATATGTTGCCTACAATAACTTCTATACTTGGACTTATTTCTAGATGTGCAAGAAACTGGTTTAAACAATATTGTTTTCATTCTCCACTCCAGGTATTCCACTGATTATGGCATGTTCCGCTTCTGCATAGCTCACACTGAACTTGACTGGAGGGAGGGAACTGAGCAATACAAGTTCATTGAGCACTGCTTGGCATCAGTCGACAGGCAAAAGCAACCATGGCTAATTTTTCTTGCACATCGAGTACTTGGTTATTCATCTGATGCCAGTTATGCAGAAGAAGGATCATTTGAGGAACCAATGGGGAGGGAGAGCCTGCAAAAGCTCTGGCAGAAATACAAGGTGGACATTGCTGTGTATGGCCATGTGCACAATTATGAAAGGACATGCCCCATATACCAGGTAGTCTTATAACTCTCTGTAGTGACAAAGATGTACCTTATCCTTATCCACATCTTTCTGCTGCATCTTGCTCAAACATGGAAGGAAATATGATTTTTTTTTTCTGGCGAAACTACGGCATTTTCATTGTGCCTTTACACTTAAGTCAAATAGTGTCACAGTAAAAATGTAGTATTGGATAGCATGTTTTCAAATTAACCTGTCAATGTTGAGGATAAGTTTTGTGAGTTGTGACTAACAAGTTACTGGCGTTTATAATATAGACATATCTGATTGCTTTTCTTCCCATCTCCAAGAATAATCCTTTATTAGCTTTTCAATATCCAAGAGAAATCATTAACAACAAGAAGAACAACAATGGTAGTAATAGTTACATTAGTAATAATGATTTCCACTTCTCTTGAAGTTACTTCTACAGAAAATATGTAACTGCTTCTTATGTGAAAGTCACTTGTATGTGCTTTTTCTTTAAAGACATGAAGAGGAAAGACTTCACAGAATTATATGGTGTATTAATATTTCTTTGCGCTTTTGGCTCCAATATCTTAGTAATGCTTTGAACAAACCCTTCATAGACCTGACTTAAAATGGTCTATAGCCTATTTGGGCAGGCATATCAACAGAAGTAGGATTGCAGAGGTTGAGAAATGAGTATATATTGAAGTCAAAGCACAATAGTGGCTCTCCACTTTACTTATTATTGTTATTATTTTAGAATTTGGAAAAAATTTCCATTTCTGGAAAACAGAAGACAAGTAATACCTAAATAAAAATTTCATGAAATAGCTGTCCTTTCTCACGTCTTTGTTTGTTGTTTGTTTGTTTGTTTGTTTTTTTAAACAAATCATAAAAATAGTGAGGTATCCAAATACCTGTCAACTGTCAGTTATTGACAGTATGATGTCTCAACACCGTTATCTCCTTTCAAATGACAGACATGCTACTTGTGAAATAAATTTTTTTTTTTTTTTTTTTTTTTTTTTTTTTTTTTTTTTTTTAAACAAGTCATAAAAATAGTGAGGTATCCAAATACCTGTCAACTGTCAGTTATTGACAGTATGATGTCTCAACACCGTTATCTCCTTTCAAATGACAGACATGCTACTTGTGAAATAAATATTAGCCAGCAGCAATTGAGCCCGAAAATGTGTTGCATCCAACTCTTCTTTAAACTAACAATATATTGCCATTTTTTTTTTTTTGCAGAATATTTGCACCAATGAAGAGAAACGCTACTACAAGGGCACCTTGAATGGAACAATTCATGTGGCTGCTGGTGGTGCAGGAGCAAGCCTTTCACCATTCACAACCCTCCAAACAAAATGGAGTTTCTTTAGAGACTTTGACTATGGATTCATAAAACTTACTGCATTTGACCATTCAAACCTGTTGTTTGAGTACAAGAAGAGCAGGGATGGAAAGGTTTACGACTCTTTCAGAATCTCTCGGGATTACAGGGACATCTTGGCCTGCACTGTGGATAGTTGCCCAAGTATGACCCTAGCATCTTGAATGATGAGGTTCTTGTGTTGACTTCACAATAGTTATGACTTTTTTTTTTAAAGGCAATTATTATTGTCTTACCACAATTAAATTGTGAATTAAGTAATATCAACATCATTACTTGAATGCTAGAGACAGGATGCTATATCTGTAATAAACCAAAGATATGTCAAAATACAGGTATTTGTAATTAGTTGAATTTCTGAAACTTTTATCTCATGAGCTGCATATTTTTTAATCTTCAACCAGCCAATCATATCAAACATTATAGATGAAAAAATCATCATTTTATTCAAACTCATGGTCCAATTATGAAGAAACAGTGAATTAATTGTTCACAGTATAGTGTTATGCCCTGCTGAAGTAGCCATGCCCACCAACAGCAGAAGCCAGCTGACAACTCTTAAAAGGCATCATGCCATGGAGTAAAAAGAAAAATTAAAAATTTCATTTCAAAAGCAAATGCTAGTATCAAAGACCCAAAAAATTCTCTTTTGATGCTGAGCATCAGAATCTTACCATATTTTGTTTAAATTATATAAACATGACTAGGGGAAGGTGCACTCTAAAAGGGAAAATTGTAATTATCATTAGAGTATCATTGATTCATGTTTGTAACTTTTATCTTCATGGTGGTGGTTCGTGTAACTAGCTGCTTTAGACCAGCCATGTTCTTTTTCTTTTCTTGGATTAAGATGCTTTAGAGTTCTAAAGGTAACTCTATCATAGAGTTCTTAAAATTTTAACTATTCATGGTTAAATGAATAGCCCTCCTCCACAATCTACCTATCTCCCCCCCCCCCCCCAAAAAAAAGGAAGATTGTTGTTGCACGACGTGAAGTGCACACACCATACACACGTCACTTGGAAATTGTGTATTCACAACACGATTTTAGTTATAAATTTGAAATGGTGAAATTGTATCTTGAAAACAAGATTTTACAATTTAACCAAAATCGTGTTTTGAACCCATGATTTCAATTGATGTGACACACACACCGTACACTCCAGTGTGTAATTAACATCGCCAAAAAAAAAAAAATGAATCGTTTAAATTTTATCATGTTGTCAACATTTAAATGGAAAAATACACTAAATTGAGAGTATAAGAGCATGTACGAATTTAATCCAAACTCCAAGGTATCTTTTAACATTTTGCACACATTTATACAAACATTAACTACAATTATTTTGGTTTCCATTTAAGATGATGTAGTAAAACTGAACCATTCATTTATCGCAAATGGTGAAAATTCTAGGAACTTCATGTTAGTGTCATCATATGAACGCAAGAAGATTTTAATGAGATTAATTGTTTCTTAAGAAAAAATAATATATCTATACGTTGTAATCAACCATAAGCACACAGAAATAAAAGGAAAACAATCAAAACAAGTTTAGTATTCAGAACATTGTTTTGATCCCAGTTATCTATGATTGATAAGGCCAAAAAAACTAGCACTGTAAAACCAGCCCCAATTTCCCTATAAGGACAACGCTGGATAAGGCTAAAAAAACACTAGCACTGTAAAACTAGCCCCAAATTCCCTATAAGGACAACGTTGGATAAGGCTAAAAAAAAAACACTACCACTGTAAAACCAAACCAAACTTTCCAAAAAGGACAACACAACTCTAAGCCTACCATAAATTTGTAGGCTACCAAATACAGACATATTGAACATCCTTCTACTTTTAAACTAGAACATATCCTCTATTGTGTCATCAAATTTCAGATGTACCACTATCACCCCATTTCAAATGTTAAATAGTCTTATGATTCAGCGGCCTAAAGTTGGGTTTTAATCCCCCATCCCCAATTGTTGTAAAAAAAGGAGAGAGAGAGAGAGAGAGAGAGAGAGAGAGAGAAGAGGGTTACATGCTTTTAAAAGAATTCTCATTTCTAAGATCCTTCCTTTCCAAATTGGTTGATTACATTAAAATATCCAATATTGTAATTAAAAATATAATGTATTTCAAATAAAAAGTACAACTTTTTAAAATTAGCCTAGTTAATTTAGGCTCAAAAAAAAAACAAATGAGATAAGCATAATGATTTTTTAAATAAAACAAATGATAAATTAGAAAAATTATGAAAATTGACTTTTCAAAGTGGACAAAACATAATGAATGGAGTAATAAATTGTAAAAGTTGGGGTAAATTGTGTGACACTTCACTTTCCCATTGTTACTTTTTGGTTATAAATTTACACCTCCATTTTAAAAATGGAAAGAAAGTGTCATTTTCATCTTATTAATTTTGGAACCTCATTTCATCCCAAACAATACATTAGTAGATAACAGACCAACGTACGTTCTTTGTTTCTCTTGGTGGTCAGGAACTTGGCACAACGGCCCTCACAAGTTGTGCCAAACGTTAACTTTTTAAACTGCAAACACTTTCTCATTTGTTTTATTGGTCAGAACGTTTCTTGTATGACCCTTTTCTTCCATTCTCTCAATCTTCTTTAACAACACAATCAAAGTTGATTTAATCTCTTTCATTTTTTTTTTCAATCCAGATAGTCATATACTTTACAGGGTTTTCAAGAAAAAGAATTGAGGATTTGACTGTTTTACTTTACATGCCAAAGTAAAAAGAGATCATGGATTTGTTGGTGGCTGCAGCAACTACTGCAGCTGGGCACATAGCTGAATTTTGGCAGAGCCTGTTTCCAAAGGACCAAGAAGCTTCCTTGCAAGCCACTGGAGAGGCCAGTACTAGTGATGTTCAAGGAACAAAGAATGAAGTTGGTGTTCTTGGTAGTAGAAGCAGGCAGCTTAGAAGTAAGTCTTGTGGGCATTTTGTTAAGCCAGTGAATTCTTCAGAAAGTAGGATGGCAGCTCAGCTGTATAGGGTGAGTGCTAGAATGGAAAAGTATGTGTGCAATTCAATTCATTCAATAACCACACTGGCCATTAGACCATTGTTGGTGACAGATGGGAACCAAGTAATCTGCAGAGATAGCAGTAGTTTCAAGGACATGCAAATTGTGAGTAAAATGAAGCGAAGTATTGGAAAGGCGCAGCGGTCTAGAAGATTGAGCTGTTGCCAAACAAGGGCATCTTCTAGTGGTGGTGATGGTGGAGCATTTCATTCTCAAGGTTTTGATCTTTATTCTGGTTTTGATGACATTGCTTTAATGCATTGCTTTCATGTCTTTTTTATCTTTCATGTTATATTCCTTGAATGTCTTTGGCAAGGCTAAATGTGATAAGAACTTGTCTAGAAAGAAATTTTATCTTTAATTGAATGTATGGCTATAGCTGCTTTTACTTGATTCTTTTGGAATAGAAAGTTTATAAGGTAATCAACTTGTTGGATAAGTAGGCACATGCCTTTCTTGAATTCTTAGCCACTCTTTTGATAAAATCAATTATATCTAAACATTTAATATTGCCCAGAAAACTAGAACAATCTTGACAGTGAAACTGTTACAGGGATTTGGTTGCTGTAAGGAGTAATGTTTAGTGTTAGATATAGGTGTACTAACTATATCTAACTATATATAAATAGTTGCTGCTACTTTGTATTGGTCCTGTAAAAGTTTACAGGCTCATTCTGCTTGTTTGTATTGGTCCTGTACAAGTTTACAGGCTCATTCTGCTTGTTTGTACATTGTTATGCTTTTAAATGAAATTCTCTCATAAATTATAAATAAATAAAAAGGTTGTAGTTGATTAAATCATCATAATGAAAGTTTAGTACAATCATGAGATTAATCTAATTTTGGTGGATAGGGAAGCCACGCACAGAAATTAAAATGATGAAGGAAATTGTTTTTGGAGACCTACTACTTTTTACAAAAGGCAATGTTTACATTCATCTAAAATCTTGATTCCAAAGTTCTTTGCTTGATACATGATTGTATCTTTCCTTTTGTTTTTGTTCTTAAATATTTTAACTAAAATCAGGTTCACACAATGGAATGTTTCTTTTCTTTCTTGGTATCAATATTGGACTAATATCTACCATAGTTGCTATTAAAAGAGAAGTGGACAACTTGAATGCTGTATTGAAGCAGGCTAAGAACTTGGTTCAAGATTTACATGAGGAGCTCAAGATTAATGATTTGTATACTTTTAAAGAGCTCAGTAATGAGGATTTTGAATCCTGTGGAGCAAATGGATTTTCTTTCCTCGATCATATACCAAATGCGTCTCTTACTGGGCTAGAATTAGATAAATCTAAAAAATATGATGGGAGGGAGCCAGATTATCAGGAGGCAGATGACTCGGAGGCAAAAAGTAAAATTGAGGCAGAGCTTGAAGCTGAACTAGAGAGGTTGGAATTAAACATGAAGACATATAGTCTAGATAGAATATCAAACGATGTTGAGGTAATTTTGCCCCTGAATCTAATAAAATTTGAATGCATACTTTTTTTTTTAACAAAGACAGGCTATGGTCATCTCGTAGTTATGTGGTTTTGTTATATGCATCAGAATGCTAATTTATAAAACTTGTTAACTTTTTGATTAACCTTTCTCTATAAATATTTTTTTTTCTCCAACACATAGTTTATATTGAAAATGAAAGATTTGAGTCATTATTAATTTTGAAATGAGTATATAATTAGTCTGTCTGACTTCTCTTCACACTACAGTACCATGGAGAATCTAAAGTGTCTTCAATTCTATGCTGCTTATGTAGGCCTTCTGTGCCATACATCTTCACTTTGGCTCCTTTAAAATTCTATGAATGAGATAAGATTGTCTTAGATTCCATCAATTTCTCTAAAGATAATTATTTGATTTAGGTGATAGTGTTTTGTCATCACCTTATTTGATCTAAAGATAATTCGTGCATTTAGTGTTAGCATTCCGGTCATCACCTCTGTCAACACCATCACCGTAATATATGTTTCTTCTCTGTCTTGCTTAAATGTAAAAATCTGTTTGTACATATTAAATTCTATGAATGAGATAAGATTGTCTTAGATTCCATCAATTTCTCTAAAGATAATTATTGGATTTAGGTGATAGTGTTTTGTCATCACCTAATTTGATCTAAAGATAATTCATGCATTTAGTGTTAGCATTCCGGTCATCACCTCTGTCAGCACCGTCACCGTAATATTTGTTTCTTCTCTGTCTTGCTTAAATGTAAAAATCTGTTTGTACATATTAAATTACCAATTATCCCAAACGCTTAAGCTATCAGGAAATGGTGAGTTTAATCACTTAACCATAATTCTGACACTCCCCCCTTACTTGTGGGCCTAAACTTCCCCTTAATAAGTGAGAGCCCAACAATTAGGAATTTAACATTTTAAATGGAAGGTAAAGTGAAGACAGGAATTAAACTCAGGATCTCCAGCTCTGATACGATGTTAAATTACCAATTGTCCCAAAAGTTTAAGCTATCAGGAAGTGATGAGTTTTATCACTTAACCATAATTCTAACAGTACACAAATCCAAAACACTGTATTTGACAAGACAACTGTGAAACTGAATTGAGTTGTGCTGCTTGTGCATGTCTGCAGTAAGATATAGGCAACACATTATTGCAAATTATGCAAAAAGACACAGGTGTTGATAGTAACCTTAAGATAACCTAAAAAGTTGCTTTTAGTAAGGCAGACTCAAGATTATATCTTCCATCATTTGCAGCTCTCTTTTTGATGGAAAGTGTGGTATTCTTGCTTCAATACTGTTATCAGTCGTAAGCAATTCTTAGCTTTGCTTCCTGTGATGGAAAAAGTCTGGGTGCATGTAGTTTTTTTTTTTTTTTTAATAAAACTCAACTTGGCTACATAGAACCTGTTTTATTTTAACCATTCCATATTACCCATGGCAATATGGCTTATGGCCACATTTCTTTTGATAATCAATTGACAGTTGTGTTATTTCCAACTACCCAATCCATTCTTGGTGCAAATTTTAACAACTGCTGCTGTTACTTTGATAGGTTTTGGTTCATATGATCACACCTTTAGCAAGAATTATCATTTATCATCCACCACTTAAAATTATAAACACTGCCCCATATGTGTTACGTTTATATGTCATATTATTGTTACTCTATCTGTTCACTTGAGATTAAATTTCTATTTCCTATATAAACAACAAGCCTTTACTTTTACCTTCTGTAGTATAACAGTTCTGGATTTTTTTTTTCTTTCTTTATTGAAGCTGGATCCCAACTTTGTAGTTGATGTTGTTCAAGAAGATCTGCCACCCCTCAAGCTCACTAGGCCACCTGGTTGTTTATCTGACTCAGACTGTGATGTAGATGGGACCTCCACCCCCACCGATTACACTCATACAGCAGACTGTGGAGTGTCACCTAGGGAGTTGAGCATACGTCTCCATGAGGTAATTCATTTGCAGCTTGAAGCACGTATCATGGAACTCAAGACTGCGCTTGAAGACACCCAGATGAGTTTGCATGCCATTGAATCAGAACATATGATCTCTCAAAATAACTTGTATGTGGAAAAAAGATCTTCAACCCAAGAAAGCCCAACATTTATGGATGAAGGCAATGTGGATGGACGACCTTTCATTATAAATACGTCAGGGGAAGCTCTAGATTTATATATTGAGGCTTATGAAGAATTTATCAAGATGACTATAACAGATGAAGGGGCTCCACCAGAAACAACATACAACAGTGATAAGAAAGAATTGAATCCTTTTCACAAAAATATGTTAAAGGGTCAAGATGGTGATGGTACGGCTAATGAGTCCAGTTCACAATGTGATATCATTGAGGAGAAATGGCCAAGGAATTTAGATCATAACAATACAGGAAAGAGTGAAGATGTTGATGAAGACGATCATGAGATGGGAAAGCTATTGATAAAGCAGATTGTGGAGAAGACCAGGCAAGGTTCTTCTAAGGTTTTAAATGCTCAAAGAATGCTGAAATCAATGAATAAGCAATAAATGTCATGATGCTAGGTTGAAAAACAACAACCATGACAACCAAGCTTTAGTTTCAAATTTTTTGAAAAACTATAAATCTTCAACAAACTAATCAAGATCAACAAATGTTTTTTTAGGCATTCTATTCTATCATTACCTTCTTAATTGACATGCAATATTTTTACCATTCCTACTAATGTTTGTTTAGGTCTATAGGATGACAAAGGGAAAAAATACATGTGCAGTTAAATTATGGATATCAATGAAATTTTTTTACTCAATACATATTTAGAAATTGATCTGACAGTTTGAAGATTGAATGCAAAAAGGAGAAAGAACTTTTGATTTTCCGAGTTAGAATGTTCTATATCTTTAGTTACAAAATATAATCTTTATATTATCTGATTCTTTCGTGTGAAAAGGGTGGTGATGTTCTGAACAGTGAAATCATGATTTTCCAATGGCACTGAAGTTGATATCAGGTATAATAGGGATTGGCAATTTGCTGTTAAATTCCTTTTTCTTCCTGGATACAATTCCAGAAGAGCTGCTTCCATGTAAGATCTATCCACTTTCGAAAAGAAATGCACTGAGAACCTGACCCTCGCTTGACAGATATCTTCAATGATAGCATTCATATCCCAATGACTTGGAGAATCGAAGGATGTGAAGAACCTTCAACTAATTTGCAAACTCCTAGTCAGTTTCAAGGAAGAATTTGTGAATGTCAAGAGCTTGAGGCCAAGTTCAAGACTTCTATAATGTAGCTGTTGCTTCCCTTTACCTCAAAGGTGCAAATCCTTAAGTGTTATACCTTAAGCTCTCTAATTAAATTCAACTGTGTGGTTGCATTGATCCCTAACAACATCATTTGTACTGCATTAGCCAATGTAGCCATCATTGAATTTAAGGGAAATTACACTTTGCCCACCTGTGGTTTGCTCAAAAAACATTTTGTCTACCTGTGGTTTAAAAATTGATATTTTACCCACCTTAGGTTATCTTTGTTTGTTTTCCATTATCCACCTTTGTTAAAAATAGGGGTAAATTTGTATTTTTGTTACCTTTTTATGTCTCTCTCCTCTTAAAACATAAAAAACTAAAAAATCAAGGGAATAGAAGATCTAAAAGCTAGGTTTTGTAAAATTAAAACCTAACTTTTATATCTTCTTTTCATGAATCAACTTTTAGATGTGCGGCTAAGAAATTACAAGAGCAACAAGGAGCAACCCATCCATACAAAATAGAAGGCAAGGTTTTCTCTCTTCACTTCTTTTCCATTTATTTTGTTCTTTTTTATTGTGTGTGAATTGGATTCTCATGTGAGCTTTGTATTTGTTTTCAACCAGACAAGAACATGAATGCAAAAAAAAAATAAAAGAGGAAAACATGGAAACACAAAATAGAGAAGCAACAAACATATCGAGTGAAGAACAAACATCAATTAAAAAGTGAAATTAACAGAGAAGAAAATAAGAAACTTTCCTTCCAACTTTTTTTTTTTTCCAAAACTTTGGATCCTTAGTTCTGATTTTAGCTTTATTCCAATCGATGTGCTGGGTCTTCATATTGCTGATTATCTGCATCCAGGCGTTCTATTTCACCTTTACCTTTTGCCATATATGGAGAACCTCAATATCATTTGGGGTAGGCTCGCAACGACTCAAACAGGCAGGGGCTCTCTATTTGCTTGCAATGCCAGTGCCATGATTTTTATTAACCGTTTTAGCAATCCAAGCACGTTTTGCATTGTCGATATTTTTATTGTTGTTTAGATACTGTGGGCATATTCTTAATAAAACATGTAGGCTTCTTTAATACGTGAAAAGAAGATGTAAAAGTTAAGTTTTAATTTTTTCAAAACCTAGCTTTTGGATCTTTTCCTTTGACTTTTTAGTTTTTTTTTATGTTTTGAGAGGAGAGAAACATAAAATGGTAACAAAAATATAAATCTACCTTTATTTTTAATTTTAAACAGAGGTGGGGTAACGGGAGACAAACAGAGCTAACCTTAAGTGGGTAAAGTGTCAATTTTTGAACCACAGGTAGGCAAAGTGTTTTTTGAGCAAATCACAAATGGACAAAGTGTAATATCCCCTTGAATTTAATTGGGAAGTGGTTGAAAACCTAAATTACTGTATCTAAGTTTTGCCCTACATCAACAACAGTTTCTGCTGCCTAATAGTATTCTCTATTGTATCATCAGCACACTTCTAACACTAGTTGTAGAGGTGCTGACAATGGAGCCATCGGCTGAAACCTTTTTGACTAGTTGGGAGAGAAAAGAGAGGAGGGGCAGGGAGAATGAGGCACACTTGATTAGAGTTAGAATGATATCTGGCCACTATTACCAACCTTACAGCCTGGAGGTTATAGAAAGTATGAAGTCATCGAATGATAGCCCAGATTTGTGCTAGCAACAAATCATCGGCAGAGGCAAGCTAGCATGTAATTTTAATGTCTAGCAACCATTGAATCTAGTGGCCTATTATCTTACTAGAGTCCTAGCAAACAAAAGGTGAAATACCCAACCCTTTTATGTTCAATTAAAATAACACAACATATCCCCATGTTACTAGGAAAGCTACCAGGCACTTTTTATCTATTTATAGTTCTTGACCCTAAACAAAAATAGAACAAACCAAGTTGAAATAATGGTTTCTGCAGACCTGATCTCAGATTGAGCAAGCTCCTGCATTTAAGGGAAGGGAAGGTACACCAACGAAATGAGTGTTGGAGACAACAAGATAGAGAGGTAGTGAAAACCTTATTTGTCATTTAATTTGAAACAGCGTGCACTTTACAATGGAAAGACTTTCCTGCGCCTTAAATAAAATAGGAAAGAGAAGTACAAAAGCCCACAGGCACTCCCAGTAATAACCAGAACCCAATTGAATGCAGATGGATGGTCAAATATTGAGTCTGCAAAGTTCATTCCAAATACTGCTGTTACAGAAGCATATATTGTAGCCAGAAAGGTTGCCGCCGTAAGAAGCAACTGAAACTGTATCAGCTGGTTCTGAACATTGCCCTATTCAAGTAAACAGTGTAAAGCTAGAACTTTAGTATAAACGTTTTGAAATTCAAAATAAATGGAGGAAAAGGCAACATAAAATTTGGAAGTTTTAAATCATGCCTTACCAGTTTAATATTGATCAAATCTTCAGTATCATCAATGTATTCTTTGAGCTGCATCACCAATAAAAGAAATAAAGCTTTTGATATCAGTGCCTGCAAGTTCAGTGGCAATCTTCTAGGGCACTATTTGGGGGACCCTATTCCCATAACTGAATGAGACTCAAACCTATTAAATTTTAATCAATAAAGGTTATTTTTGGCTTTGGCCTGAAAAATAAGCATTTTATACCCAGGCTCCTTCATTGAAGATATGTGACTGGAGACATAGCAAAGCCAATCATAAGAACATAAGGTGATAGAAGTACCTCAGTGATTTTCAAAAAGTGGCCTAAATCATGATTTTTTTTTTTGTAAACATAAAATAAAAATGAAAGGCCAAATATATGGTTTACAGGAAATCACTAACCGTTGATAATTTGCTATGAGTATTGTCGCTGACAATGAAGTATGCCTCAAGTAACATTTCCAGTTGTTCAATGTTTTCCCCAGCATCTGATGAACTAATTAAGCTTCCATGTTTGCTCAAACTCACAATACTGCTAAAAGCCCTTTGCAATTTCTGGGATCCACTGGTGGATGACTCCACAGGTGAAACAGGAGCAGACTTTGAAACCTCTCGGGCCCCACCTGAGGTATGTGTTTGTATACAAACATCAATTAGACCAGCCTCTGACCTTTGCTTCTTCTCAGTCAGATACATTTCAGCCATGTCACCATCATCATCCATGAGATGTTCTATTTCATCTCGGACCTGGAAATTAAAGTTACATAGAGCATGAGAAGCATAGAGTTATCCAAATAAGACTAAATTTAAAATATTTACCTTCTGAACTCTCTGTGTCAAGGCAAGGAGGTGGCCTTTGAGTCTACGTACGCGTTCTAGATTGAGGGTGCTAACAGATGTTGTTAATTCATCTAGCACAGGATACATCTCCATTTCCAGTTCATATACCTATCAAATCCAGAAGCTCCTTAATGTGAGGGGTTTAACAATAACATTTCATGCTTTAATTTATGAGGTGGCCCTTCCAAATTCCCAATGCTAATTCATACTCACATAACACTCAAAAATGTAGATTACATGATACTTCAAACATAATTATTTTATCTATTCTTCCTCACTTAATACCTTCTAATAGAACCCTGGTTTTACCAAGCGCACTAATCTTACAACAATGCACACAAAATACTAAGCTTCAGACGTTGGTTGCAATCCTGTCCATATATTGCCCATGCAAGACTTTTTCCCCCCTTTCCTAATCTAAGTTTTCATGTTACCAATGAATTCTAGCTCAACTGGCACCTCCTTCCCTTGCAGGTGCTATGTGGAGGTGAGGTCAAGGGTGGGTTTAAGACCCACTAGGTGTGTGTGTAACTCACCTATAAAAATAAAATAAAATAAAGTTCTCATGTTAAGAAATATGGATGTGAGTGACAAGAGGTTAGTGGAGGGAATGGATCTAGATGGAACTTGATGGTGAAGAAGAATCCATGTAGGCTCTAAGCAATTGAGATTGCAGATTTTTTGAGTTGAGATGTGAAAAGAAGTTTTTAAAGAAATGTGGAAAAATGAAATAGATAGCTGTCATATCCAATCAGGGCATTCTCTCCCACATGCATGAGATACACAGTTGTAAAATCACAAGGTTGGCAAATATAAGTTCAACATGAAGTTTTCGAGTACTAAATGAATAAGCAAGCAAAATTATTGTGCATGCAGACCCTCATCACATACCTGTTTAGTTTTAAAGGACTATGCTGAGAAAGGATGCATTACGCTAGGTTGCATACAAACTTCTAGCTATATTTCATAAAGGTGCTTGCTATTTACAACCTTTAGAGAGATGAAGCCCTTGTGCTCAGGGTTCTCAGTGTGTCAAATCAACCATATCAACTAAGAGGGAGCCAAGACTGAACACAGCAAAAGCCAATTCCAAGACCGAGTCTGAAATGAACAGGGACCGATTGGTTCCACTCTCTTCAGGTAGTATAACAGACTATCAGATGGAATGGAAAAGATATATACAAGCCAACCCAACCTTGTGACTCATTTGTGGTCCAAAACAATGTGGCCACTAGCACATTAATCGATTTTGAGGAATCACCCAGGTAAGTCAAAACTGGGGCTTGACCAAGGATGTCCATAATTGTTTAGTAAGTAGCATCAGGGCTTTACGAAGTACAAGAATTCTATCTCCATATTTTGTGAGCAAATAACATATTCAATTAGGTCTATTTTCAATGAAGATGTTCCCATAAAGGTTGTGGTGTATTGCATACCTGAGCATCAAGAGACATGCATATTAGTTCCAAAGCCAGTTCCAGTGCCCTAAATTCGAAAGGCAGATCCTCTGAATCAAATCAGTACACATGGTAAGAAATTTATGCAGCATTTTAACATTTTAAATTTGAAGAGTACAAAAACCACCTTAGCATAACATCAGCACCCACTTTCAGCAAGAACTTAACATTGGGCTACTGAAGGTTGAAGCAAGTATACATTTCAGATTAGTAAAAAATTTAACTTTGTATGCTTTTCTTACCGGCTTTATATTTTTTTATCTGAAGGCGCTTGCACAATTCTGACTTGTACTTCACAACAGATCCATCCAAGGAATTCATCAGGATAACCTCATCAGCTGTGATTATACACCGTATCTGTTCAAGACTGACCACAATTGCCCTCTCCCGTCCTAATATTGTAGAAGGATAAATGAACAAAGGATCCAAAAGTCGGAGATCTCTGGCAGGCAAAGAACAATGTCTCATTATAGTGGCCTTGTCAAGCTCCAAAGTCTTTGAATTGCCATTTTTATCAATTTTTATCCAAGATCGACTCCCGTGACCTCTCTTCTTCAGGCCTGCTGTAATACTAGACCCTCTACTCCTATTCCCATTTGAATGAAATCTCTCACTACTATGAGCAGATGCAGATTCAGTAAGATTAGGAGGACCATAAAGAGGCTGCGATTCTTCCATCAGATTTTACTTTCTCCTGCTTTGTTTCACAATCAAATATTTTGCTCCAGGGATTCCGTATCAGAAACAAATCAGATTGTATCCAAATGCCACTGTGTCACAACCACAATCTTGCTCGTGCAAGCTGGTAATTGAGTGTATACGCAATCAAAGCCATTGGTATCGATACCATTCATCTTCTTTTTACATTTCTGAAGTAAAAGCTGAAAAGTAGAAGTGTTCTAGAAGAAACTCAAATAAATTAATCAATTCAAGATCATATTTCCATCAGCAGGCTCAAAGTAGGGAAAAATGAAGTGTTCAAATGGAAGTTAAAGAAACCATCTCTTTGATAAGTAACAACATGTGTACTACATTTAGAAGGAGAAGAAAGAGAAAACATGTTAAAACATGTACTACATCTCAAGATGTAGTTTTCTCAATTCTAAGACATTACAAAATTAGACCAGCACTCAACAAAGCATGTTAAAACTATCAAATCTAAATTGAGTTTACTTTTTCGAACCAATAGTAGTAACCAATATTGCTTACCATAAGAAAAACGAAACAACAAGCGCAAACAATATGCATACTTTAATGCAATTCACTAATGAAAACTAATTTGCCTAAAAGCTTGCCCCAGTAATTCCATCCCAGACGAAAACTACCACAAACAAGTTTGATTTTCAATCTTAAATTAAAAATTCAACACCCAAAACCCAAAAAGTTTCATTATTAAAAATTGGTTCTGGTTAACAGATGCCAGGCATTTGTTAATGAACCATTTTAGGAAAGTTTCCTAAAATGGTTCACTACAAAATCCTTAAAAGTTAACACCATAAACCCCAAAAGTTTCATTTTTTTAGCCATTGCCCATAAATTTCCCTGTAGCAATTGTCTCCACAATCCATAACAATTTTGCAGAGATGCATACAGTGAACTAACAGTCTAACACAAACAGTTTGATTTTCAATCTTAAATTAGAAATTCAACACCCAAAACCCATAAAGTTTCAATCTTTATGAGCCACTTGTCCATAAATTTCCCTATAGTAATTGTCTCCACCATTAATCAACAACTGTGCAAAGATGCAAACAGTGAACCCAAAACCCCAACTGATGAGTAAAAAAATCAATTTTCACATAAACTAAAGCATGAAATGATAAACCCAAATGCCCTTTTTTTTTTCTATGGCTATCGAGAAATCACAGAAACCCCATCAGATGAAAATCAGAGAAACCCAGGTGCAGAAATGGAAGAAGAATAACAAAATAAAGACACCCTTTTGAGGTTGTCAGTGTCAGAGTTGACAGACAATATAGGAAAGCTTGGATAGCTGAAAGTGAAGAAAGACATATGTTTGTTCAGAGGAACAGTTAATAGAGAAATTACCATAAGTGGAATATGTGGACTTGAGGATCTTCCATTGAAGAAAGCTGATCAAACCTTTGCCTTTTGAAATGGTTTTGGTATTTTTAGTTTTAGTTTTAAATCGAACTCAGTCAAGGTGGATGGATTCTTTGTAAACCCATTCATTCATCATAAATTCAAATCGGTCCCCACTTTTTCATTTACTCCAAAGAATTAAGTCGTGAGTTAGTTTGGATAGCGGCAGTTTCCACGTTTCCAGCGTTTGCGTTTTTGGCTGGATCTCGCGGTACTGTAGTGTTCAAGATTCAGCCAAAAACACATAAATATTAAAAAAAAAAAAGCACATACTAGCATATTTTTTAGTCTCTCGATATTATTTATATTATTAAAAATTATTTATTTTTGATAATAAATTTTTAATTTTTAACAAATAAGTGGTATTTAAACACAATAATCTACTTATTTTTCAAAAATTAAAAAAATATTTTTACATATATTATTAAACCATAATTTAGAAAGTATAATAAATTTAACAAACTCAATAGTTTCAAAAGTAGCAATTTAAACTCAAATTTAAAAATATAATAAATTAATCCTCAACCAATATCAAGGGCCAAACACAAGTTGTTTAATTTATTTTATATTTTTATTACTCTTCAAAGCTCAATTATTATTTTTTTTTTTTTACTTTTAAAATTATAGAATTCAATTTGTTATTCCCTTAAATTATGGGGTTTAGATTGTAATATTCTTCTAAGAAAAAAAAATGTAATACTCTTTAGTCTTTATTTTAGAAAAAGAAGAAATCTTCTTCTAAAAAAAAAAAAGAAAAGAAAAAATCTATATTAAGAAAATAAATTAACCAGCACAATAATTTTCATGATTTATTTTTGATTATTTACATAGTTGTATATCTTAACTTATATAAAGTTATTGGGAAGAAAATTATGAAATTTCAAAATGGTTTAACCTTTTTTTTGTTTAAGTTATTTTAATTTCTACATATATTTTTTAATGAATTACTTCTATGTCTATTTGTGTATAATAAATGTTTACCATCTTAATATATGTTGAATCATAGTTGTATTTTTTATTATTATTATTATTATTATATACTCATCCGAGGATACGAATTTAGCACTATCTCAATCAAGGTAGCACTTGCCTTGCAAATTGTTTCACCTAGTTTTCTTGAAGGATATCAACTGATTATAACAAAGTACCAATTGAAGCCACAAGCAATGCTTCAAGTTGTTGAAAACCCACTCAAGAAATCTCAGAATAGAGAAAAGATACAAGCTAATCCAAAATTATATTTGGACTCTCCAAGGTAATTCCAAATCAGAAACTCTACTATTCAAGAACACAAAATTGAATCAAACTTTTCTTGGAAATTTTGAAACTCTCGGTCCAACAAATCCTTCAAGAAAGGATTTGATCAAATGGTAGAGGAATCTAGTCCAGATTTGGTCCTCTTCTGTTAAGTCACATCAGCGGCCATATTATCATTTTCTTTCCATCATTTCTTTAAAAAATATATGTATATAAATATTAATGTATACAATAATATATTACATATTTACAAATTCTTAAAACCTAATTATAACTTATTATCAATCATGATAGGACAATCACTTATCACTAACAAGATAATACAAATAATTTGGGCAAAGATACCATTTATTTATTATTAGTTTATAATCACCTGAAAAAAAAAAAATATATATATATATATATATATATATATATATCATATTCCACTAGTGTAATTATATATGTATGCTAATGTAGTATTCAAGGCAAGGTTGAAGGATCTAGTGCCGCTCCCACTTAGAAAACCATATCAGTTGTCATGTTATCAATTTCTTTCCATTATTTCTTATTTATATATATATATATATATATATATATATATACACACACTAATGTATTCAATAATATATTACATATTTACAAATTCTTAAAACCTAATTGTAACTTATCAATCATGATAGGACAATCACTTATCACTAACATGATAATACAAATAACTTGGGTAGAGATACCATTTATCTATTATTAGTTTATACTCACCCAAAAAAAAAAAAAATCATATTCCACTAGTGTAATTATATATTTATGCTAATGTAGTATTCAAGGCAATGTTGAAGGATCTAGTGCTGCTCCCACTTAGAAAACCATATGTCATTTTTATCAACTTCAAGAGATAGAAATAATAAAGCTCTTGACAAATGTTTTTTTTTTCCTTTCTTTTTCTTTTTGCATAAAATATTACATGCAAATGGTTTTCCTTTTTATTTTTCTTTTTTTTTTTTAGTATACTAACTTTCTATGCATGGTTTCAAATTCAACTTGAATAAAATTTTCAACATGCACATAGAATCACAGACGCATGCAAAATAATTTAGTTCAAAATATTAATGTGATACCAAATCTGATTGATGTTATTTCAACAACAAACCATTTCTATATTGTAAAGTTGTAATTTTCAATTCATGTTAGTTGGCTTTAATTCCGTGACAAATTCCATGACAAATTTGGTTGTAATTTACTCAATCATGTACATGTATTTTTGTGGGACTAAATGCAATGGGTTTAGTGTTCAATTTGGTGAAGAACTATGAAGCAAGGGCTTTCACGAGTGACTCACAACTAGTACAACCCACGAAAGGCCACGTGAAGAGCACATGTGGAAGTTCAAACGACTCAAGTGTTAGAGGCATTTCGCAAGTAGCTTGTGACTTGACCAACTCACAAACTAACTCACAAGATGCACTAACAACTAGAATTTTGTGTGTTTCCCTCGTACCTTTACCCACACAATAAAAGTCCACATTACAGAGTTAGAGATTGCAAACCAACAATCTTCTACACATTTCTCTTAGTTTTTTTTACTCTCTTCCCTCTCTAATTCCATATCCTTTGAGAGGTTCTTAGTCCAAATACAAACCAAACCCGTGTAGAGTGTTGTGAGTTGATTTGGAGCAATTGGGAAGCATTGGATCATGCCAATCTTTGGTGGAAGCAATTGCGGAATCCAGAAAGTTAGTGAAGACAAGGCTTGGTGAAGCCCATTGGTAGATGGGACTTGAGGGTCCAAGTACAAAGTGTAGTCTAGGCTTGGAGGGTTTATTTGTTATCATTGTACTCCAACTGATTTACTAGTGGATCGATTCGGAGTGTAGGGTCACAAAGAGATTTTTTAGTCGGTTTCTCTGATTTTCCTCTTCTATAACACATCACATTGTTATCTTGTGTTTGCTTCTCTCTTGCCATACTACTTGTGCTTTTTACTTAATTGTCAATTATGTATGCCCATGCACAAGTTAGTAGTCTCAGTTGATTGCGCATTTATTACTCTTGTTTCGTATCTTTTAGAGTAAATTAAAAACAATCTAGCCATAACTTAAAAAGTGGGGTTCTAAACTAACTCTAGTATTTATACTAGTGAGCTTTCACATATCAAAACAAAACAGTGGAACATATTACTTATAATAGGTTATGGTTTTACGTTACTTTATTATTATAATTATTTATTAATTTTTTGAGTTATGTTTACTAATTACAGGTCAAAATTCAGTCCACTTCAGTCCATTTGGTCCATTTTAATCCACTTCGATGTAATTTGGTCCACTTTGGTCCATTACAGTCCAAAGGTCCAATTCCCCTTCAATCTATTCGATCCATTTTCTTGCACTTACTTAAAAATGAGGAAAAACATGTTTGCGTCAATAGTATCAGCAATTATTTGAGTAATATCAATTATAATTAAATAAGTTTTTATTATCATGATAATTTCTTTATGAGAATGAGAAATTTGAATAATAAATTAGAAGCTTACAAATTTTAGTTGTACAAAGAGAAATTAGGAAAATATAATACATAATAACAATAGTTAATTAGAAGAATATAGACCACTTCAAAAATGAATAATATCAATCAAAAACACCTAAAATGATAAAATTATATATTTGTAAAATAGAGAGATATAAATTACTTTTAGAAATTGTTTAATTTTTAGAAAAAAAAAATTATCTACAATAAAATTTAGATAATAAATTATATATTCTGTTACTAGTTAACTTAATTAGTAAAGTTTCTTATTGTTGGACAACATATTTGAGTTCGAATCACCTGCCAACAAACCAAAAAAAAAAAAAACTTCTAGCATCTTTACTTGATTGTAAAAAGCAATTATTTTCCAATTCCTCTCTCCATCCCTTTTAATAATCCAATTGTTATAACATGTAGGGAATTTAAGCCTAAGTAGTGCCACTGATTTATAAGGCTCTTGACAATTCCTCCCAATTATGAAGTCATTAAAAATTGAGTTATGAGGAAAATGAATATATTAAGTTCCTTTCACTTCTATTTCTCTTATTCCCCTCCCCAGTTCAAAGAGTGTCTTAATAAGTTAATACTATTTATAATTTTTTTGTGAAATATTTATAATAACAAAAATTTTAGTACCACACCCTTTTCCACAAAAAATTATTTGATCCACTGCAAGGACAGCTGAAATGGTTCTCCTAACTAATGAAATAATGTCATTTATGCAAATGTGTGTGAGTCAAATTCTTAATCAACACAAGAATTAAAATTTTAAAATCACTAGGTAATGTTGCATTTGCATGAATGACAGTTGTTTTTTTTTTTTTTTTTTTTTTTTTTTTTTTTTTTTTGGTTAAAGGACCAGGAGGACCACTTCAGCAATTCTCCTGGTGAATCTAATAATTTCTCCTTTTCCACACCATTTACCACAACTATCATATGTGACTAATTGTGAATAATGGAAAAAAAAAAGTAATGAATTTATGTGAAAGTAACAGCCCGCCAATTAAAATCTATCAAATAAGATAATTGTAGTAAATTGTTGTAAATAGTATAGTAAAAATTATGACCCTAGATTAACTCTTATAATGATTGGCATCTATGTTTGATTTCATTTTCTTCTAATCCTAATAACAATGTTAGAAAAACACAAAATTTCTAAATGCAATATATTATCTTAACTTTTAAAAAATACATATTAAAAATTCTTTTAAAAAAATCAATTGGTATTTTGACATGATAACAAAGAACAATTATCATCGAATTTTGCTATATTTTAAATTTTAAATAAATAATAATAATTTATACTACTATTTAAGGGACTTCACCAGTTTGGGATTCTCATTTTTTTTGGTTAAAAAATGCTCCTACATCCTTATATTTAAGTAAAGACAAAACTAAAGGAGAATCCAGTAAAAATGCAACTCTAATTGCCACTAAAACATTGCCTAAAATAGGGTCACTCTCCTATTGATTTTCAAATTATTTTATCCACTTATAAATTAGATTCTCAAAATAAAAATTATATATATTAAATTAGAACACAGGGTTTTTTTTTTTTTTTTTTTTTGCTACAAAATAAACGTGTAATATTTGTTCATTTTTTGAAGCTAGCTTCATAACACTCCTAGTTGTATTATTAGTTCTAAATGCATTAATATTAATGAGAAAACGTGTAAACCTCAAATTGGAATGAATGAGAAAGCGCGTGTGATAAAGCTAGTAATAAATTATAGTAGCCTCATGACACTCCTGATTGTATTAGTAGTTCTAAATACGTAATATCAATGAGAAAATATGTAAATCTCAAATGAAAAAGTGCGTGTAATGAGGCTAGTAATAAGTTAGCATACTTTCTAATCCTAGCAGATAGCCGAGTCTGCAACAAACATTCTTAGCATCTGCAGCAAGAACTCCAAGTTGGCTAAAAAATTATCTGGAACTCATGACGTGGCGCTCCACAATATTTGTTTATTTTTTGAAACTAGCTTCATGACACTCCAGGTTGTATTAGTAGTTCTAAATGTGTGATATTAATGAAAAAACATGTAAATCTCAAATTGGAATAGATGAAAAAACGCGTGTGATAAGACTAGTAATAAATTATAGTAGCCTCATGACACTCCAAATTATATTAGTAGTTCTAAATACATAATATTAATGAGAAAACATGTAAACCTCAAATGAGAAAGCGCATACGATGAAGCTGGTAATAAATTAGAATACTTCCTAATCCTAGGAGAGAGCCGAGTCCGCAACAAACATTCTTAGCATCTACAACAAGAACTCCAAGTTGGCTAAAAAAGTATCTGGAACTCATGAGGTGGCGCTCCACAATTGGCCAACACATATAGTAATAAAAGATAAAGAATAACTAAATTATGGCAGTTGAAGAATGGCGCGAAACCCAGATAAACAGCTGTTATTCTTATTCAGACTTTGTGAGAAAAACACTGAAAATAAATGCCGAAATTCTAGCAAGGCCTCAGATTTCATTTTCCCAAATCCAAACCCTAATTATCCATTACCCAATTCATTCACTTCCTCCATTTTTTTCTTCCTTTTTAAAAAAAATTAAATTAAATCTTTTCATATATTCTTCACCAAAATCCAATCTTTTTATTATTATTTATATATATATACACACTGCATTTTGATTTCAGGTATTTTTTGCAATTCAAATCTCTGCTCTGATTCTTCATTACATTTGAGAGTTTTAACAATCTGGGGTTTTGTTTTTTACCCAAATATTCAATTTTTTTTATCTGGGCTTTGAAAAATTTTATCTGTATGATTTATTTATTGGGTTTGAAATATCAGATTGGATTGAGGTGAAGAAGAAGCTGCTGATCACTGGTGCCACTTCCGGTGCTTCGATTTCAGCAGTGGGGAGGCCGGAACCAAAGGGCTTCTCTATGATTTAAGAGTGAGTTTTGTTGTAAATTTTCTCATTCATCACCAAAAAAAAAAAAAAAGGAAAAAAAAAAGTGAGTTTTGATAATGATTTCCTTGTTTTGAATAAATGAGAATACATAGATTTTTATTATCCCTATTATTTTGCTTGTATTCAACAATGCTCCTATTATAGAAATAGCATAGATAGTGTAGTGGTTTTGTACAATACCATGGGCTATCGCAATTTTGTCCAGAAGCACTGAACATAGTGAAGACATATTGGTATTGTATAATACAATGGGTTATCGTGATTTCATACAACACCATGGTACGTAGTATTTACAGTATAATAGGAATAACATAGATAGTGTGGCAATTCTGTATAATACCATGAGCTATCATGATTGTGTACAAATCATGGTATATAGCATCTACACTATTCCTATAGTATTATGATGCCAAAAAAAAAAAGGGTTAGAGAATAAATTGAACTTGTTATTATGATTATTATAGATGCAGTTTGAAATATAATCTTTCTTCCTTTTTTTTTTCATTTCATGTTATTTGGGTTTCTTTTATTGTGATTTTTGTACAAATATGCAAATGATGGATTTGGAAACGACAAATTAAGCAGAGATAAAAATGTATAACAGCAGGAGAAGCAATATTGGTATTATACTATTATGTGATGAACACACGTTAGATCTTAGTCTAGGGGCAGTGATGGTTAGTTAGATGCATCTAGTCTGAGTTAAAACAAAGTCAGCTTATTGGATGTAAGAACCCTCTTTAGATCGGTCAATGTAAAAAAAAATTTTTGTAATCCATGAGCTTGAATGTAATTAGTATGTCTTAATTCTTCAGTTTGTTTGTTTATGCCTTTCATTATAATGATTGATAGTTGTGGTTGAAAGAGAGGAGATCATAGATTCCATGTTGATGGATCACTAATCCTCTTATGTATGTTGTGCTTGTGTACCTATTAGTAAACTAAGTCAGCTGAGCTTGCATTAGTTTTTTTGTTTATCAATTGATTACTGATCCCCTCTGATTTTCCTCATTTCTTTTTAAGTTTGCTAATTACTTGATATTGATGTATGCATCTGTTTAGTGACTTATGCTACCTCATTCTATGATTATAAAAAAATAAATAAATAAAAACAATCAGTGTATCATACATGTGAAAATCCAAATGCAATAATTTTTTCTTTTTCTTTTTTCCTTCATACTTGAATTTGACTTGGAAATGTACTCCAAGTCAAATTTTCTTTTCATCGTAAGGGAAATTAAACTAGAATATAAGATAAGACCATTGGAATCTTAATGCTGTCAATTATTTCAGGTATGGAGTTGAAGGATGGGAGTGGAAGCTATAAGGTAATACTTCTAGAGATCAGTGATGAAAGCAGTAGTAAGCACTCAGAAACACATTCAGAAAGTCTTGGTGAAAGCGGAAGCAGTGAAAAATTTGAAATACATCCATCTCTTATTATTCGGACTCAAAGTAAGCATGAGGAAACACATACACATGCAGATTTTATTGATAGAAGCGGAAGCAGTAAGCATTCAGAAACGTGTTCAGTTGTTATTGATGGAAGCGGAAGCAGTAAGCATTCAGAAACTAGTTCAGATGTTATAGATCTGACTAATTTTATTGACGGAAGCGGAAGCAGTAAGCATTCAGAAACTTGTTCAGATATTATAGATATGACAGAAGTTATTGATGGAACTGATAGCAGTAACCATTCATCTATTCACCAAGAGGATGCCATTAATGAAGCCAATCAACATGCCCTAGCCAAAAAGTTAGGGCCTACTTCTTCATCAGATTCATCATTGGAAGATGTCATCCAAATAATTATAAATAAAGTCCCCAAATCTGGAGAAAGTAATTCTTCCTTTCCAAATCCTAACACTGATACTCCTCATGAAGCAATAGAAGAAGAAACTGACATTTCCAGTAACAGATCCACTCCAGTTTCTGATGTAGGCCATGAATCAGTGGCGCAGAATATGTCTCCTACACAATCCCCTAAGATACAAGTGATGGACCGTTCAGTAGGATATGATCCTTCTAGGATTCCACGTTCTGTTTTTGAAACAAGCAAATCCACAACACCAATGGATTGGAGTGTTGCTTCCAATGACTCATTGTTTAGCCTTCATGTAGGGAACAATAGTTTCTCGAAAGATCGTATGTTTTTGTTTGGTGATTTTAAATCTGATGAACTGAGCAAATCAGGTGAGTTGACCAAGCTCAGCTCAATCCCTTCCGTTCCAAAAGAGGAAATTGACAAAAAGAAAATAAAAATAGGTGGAGCTACATTAGAGGTTGATGAGAACAGCAATGATGCAGCAAAAGTAAGTACAGAAGCTCAAAACTTGCAAAATGTGCCACGTCCAGCAGTATCCAGGAATTCCTCTAGCCCCTCCCGAAATTCTGATGATACCAGAAACAGTGCAGAATCTTTTGCTTTCCCTGTGTAAGTCTATGTTCAGTCTTCAACTGTGAACACTTTTAATCTTTGAATACACATTTTCTCTTCCAACATTGCTGATTTCCGCTGTACTTAGAGATGGATGGACATGCTTCATATGCATATTAGAATGAATGAGTATTCACTCCATCATATCTATCTCAAACATGCTCATAATTATATACATGTATGCTTAATTCACAGAAATATGTATGTTTGCAGACTTGTGGTGTATATGAGTCAGCATTAGATGTGCCTCAATAATTAGGCGTATGCACATTTGTATGAAGTTATACATTTCTTTCTTATCCACAAGTATACATGTATAATACATGTAACACATTTAAAAAGGAAAGTCACCAAACCTAATACTGTCAATGTGGAATATACCCTTTTTGTGATGCAGAAAGACGAATCATGCAAAGCCATCGTGCTATTGTTCCAATTGTAGCGGGGCGTTCCGCTACTGTATATGGCAAAGCTGCTACTTTAGGTGGCCTAGCTGCTACTGTTCTAATTGTAGCTGGGCGTTCTGCTACTGTTGGAACTGTAGCCGAAAAGTATTTTCTTGTCATTCTTCTACCATGTATGCCTCTCTTTCTTTATCTATGATAATTTAATGGCAAGTATCAATTGAAAACAAATCTATCCTTTTTACTCTATTTTTGCCCTTAGTAATTTCATTGTTTTTTAAACTCGTTTGTTGTAGTTTGTATTCTTAATTTTATACCTCTGATCTCTTTTCCAGTTTTCTTGAACTTTATGATTTCACAATGTTATGTATATTGCAGTACACTCTTTAGTGTCAACTGTATAAATACATTAATTCAGTCTGTTTTGGATCACTGCAGTTTTGCAGTAGTGGAAAGTACTGCTGTTTTCAATGCAGATGAGGAACAGCGGCAACAGCAGAAGCCACTATCCCCAAAAGTGGCTTCAGAATCGACTGCAAAATGTTGGTTTCCTTTCCTTTCTTGGTTGCAACAGGGTGGTAGTTATTGTTCTCGTGTTCATTGTCGTCCTTGTGCTCATTGTTGTTGAGAACGCGAGTGCTAAGCCTCCTTGTTCATAATGAGTGACTAGCCATCTCCTTTAGGTACTTAGAACTGAGGCAAGAATGAAATGTGTATGCAGATTCTCATTAGGAGTCCTGTCAAGATGTAAAGGCCCAAAGTTTGCAGTTATTCTTTTCAATCCGAATAATTTCTTCTAATCTAGTTTCAGGTTTCAGATTCTATTTTTCATTCTCTATATATGCTGCTTGGTATTATGGTATCCTATTTGAATTGGCTCTTTTTTTTAGCATCAAGAAAAAAGTGTTAACAGCAGCAATGGCTGGGGATTTCCAGACCTATGTTGATATGATGTTTGGATGGATTCAGGGAAGAAATTAGTGTGGTTTTTTCTTGTACTAGTTAGAGCTTCCAATATGTAGCTCCACTCCCAATCTCTGATAAATGAACGATCTAAGGTCCACACACTATAAGAAGGAAGGTGTATATCTGATTTATGAAATAATTATTGGATCAAGTAGGCAACTCATATCATTTGAGGGAGAGGGCTACCCATCAGATCCCTTGTTAATCAATTTGAATTTTGTGTGGAAGCCAAAAAACCACTGTGATAAATATATTAATATGAGCTCTTGCTTATATTATTGTTAAAAATGTTGTAACGTAAGGATATAACATTTTTCATAACTGTTGACATGACTTGTTGTGATTTGAGTAATATCATTTTTTTTTTTCATTTCGGTCTACCATTGACAACACTCTTTTTTTTTTAGAAATCGACACCAAACACATTATTACAATAAGTGGGGAGAGAGATTCAAACTCCTAGAAATTCAAACTCCTAGTTCTTTTGATACTTGACCACATCATAAAATTTTATATGAAAAATTAGAGTATTGTTACAAACACAACAGTGTTGATAATGCTTGAGTTGATAAATATTTATTGATTTTCATCTGCACCAACGGAATATATCAATTTATCATTCAAAACTTGTCACCTCTGTAAAATAATATGTGAAATCTGTTGTGATGGTAGACAAATCTAAGGGAGTCTGGTTTGCTTACTCTAGGTGTGATGTATGGCCTTACCTTCGGGACTTTGAAGCCAAACAAAGTTGCACTGAATGAAATCCATTCTCTCACAATTTTAAATGATTGTCTCTCTGCCAGCAAACATTCTATGATTGGAAAAATTATTGTTTGACTATTTAATAAATAATAATTTAGATAACACCCTCAATTCTTTATTTTATGAATGATTTGAAAGAGAGAATCTTGTTGACAAAAATTTATATATATATATATATTTTTAATTATTAATTATCAAAATCAGAATGTACTTAGCTACCAAACTAAGAACAGGTCCAGTCTTCATCATCAATTTCTTTTCTTGTAATTCATGTATTAAAATAATTTCAAAAGCTAGACTAATTGAAAATTTGACCTACAAAAAATTGAGATTTAAAAAGTCAATACTTTAAAAAAGTGAACTTTTAAACAACCCTGTCAAATAGGCACTAAGAATCCTCTAAAAAAAGAAAGAAAGAAAGAAAGTACACATAATAAAATAGCATAAAATGAAGGATCAACCATGGTTGCATGCTGGGAAGAGAAAATCTTATAGTAAAAATCACTAAATTACTGTTTTTGACCATTGATTGGTATTGTTTTGACATGCATGTTAAAATTATTTAATAAGCCAAAGAAAGAAAGTACACATAATAAAATAGCATAAAATGAAGGATCAACCATGGTTTCATGCTGGGAAGAGAAAATCTTATATTAAAAATCACTAAATTACTGTTTTTGTCCATTGATTTGTATTGTTTTGACATGCATGTTAAAATTATTTAATAAGTCAAAGCTTTTGTTCATGTATTCTTTAATCTAGCCATTACCATTTTTTTTCCCTCCTCAATCCCGTGAGAAAATTGCATTTAGAAGTAGTTAAGCACAGGTTTATACATCATTCACCAATTTTTAAAGGAAATACAGGACTTACTAATAAATTTGAAAAAAAATCATATTATGAGGTGTGAATTATTAGGATGGGATGTTAGGGACATAACTCTTGTTAAAACTTAAAAGCGATAAGATTTTATTGGAGAAATATTACTCTCACAGTGATCATATACTACTTATATATATGACTTTTGTTAACTTGTGCTCTTTAGACATGGGTCAAGATTATATAAAATTATACTTCTTATATATATATATATATATATATATATATATATAAAAATAAAAGTGAACGAGTAAAGTTACATAATTTTTTATTTGTTCAATTCACACAGTTTTTCTGGCTTTTTTTTTTTAGTTAATATTGCCTATTGAATTTGCTTTCTATTTTTTTAAATTTTTATATACATATGAGTTATTACCCTAAAATAATAAAATATTAATACAAAAAATTGCTATTATATTTTCACATTTGTTGAGATATTAATTCCTTATAGGCCAAATAAAATAATAAAATATCATACTGGAACCAACCACAATTAAAAATAAATATATTGTGAAAAAAAAATGTGTTACATTCACAACATTTTTCACAACACTTTCATAACAAATTATAGGTGGTAATTTGTTATTGGTTCTAATTTAAACTTACCAATGAAATTATTTTTTTGCCCACCAATAACAACTCATAACAACCTGTTACTTATGATTTGTTGTGAAATTTATATTTTCACAACTACTAAGGTATATCAAAATTATAGAGGTATTATAAAAATGTTGTGTCATTTGTTGTGTTTCTAGATTTTTTTTTTTTTTTTGATCAACTTTGTTGAGACAAAATTTACTATTTCACGTACAATTTTCATTGGTTGACTTTTCTTTTTTTTTTTTCTTTGCACACCATTTTCATAATATAATTTCACAACTACTGAGGTGTCAATTTTTTATAAATCAAAATAAAATATAACAAAATTATAGAGGTTTTACGAAAATGTTGTGCCATCTGTTGTGTTTCTAGAATTTTTTTTGTTTAGTCAACTTTGTTGAACCAAAATTCACTATTTCACGTACAATTTTCTTTGGTTAACTTTTTGTATTTTTTTTTTTCTTTTCACATAATTTTCATGATATATTTTCACAATTATTGAGGTGTCACTTCTTTATAAGTCAAAATAAAATATAACAAAATTATAGAGGTATTATGAAAATGTTGTGCCATTTGTTATGTTTCTAGTTTTTTTTTTTTTTTTTTTTTTTTTGTTTAGTCAACTTTGTTGAGCCAAAATTCACTATTTCTCATACAGTTTTCTTTGGTTGATTTTTATTTTATTTTTTTTTCTTTACGCATTATTTTCATAATATATTTTCACAACTACTGAGATGTCAATTTTTTGTATGTCAAAATAAAATATAGCAAAATTATAGAGATGTTATGAAAATGATGTGTCATTTGTTGTGTTTCTAGAGTTTTTTTATTTTTATTTTTTTTGCTTAGTCAACTTTATTGAGCCAAAATTCACTATTTAACATATAGATTTCTTTGGTTGACTTTTTTTTTTTCCTTTACGCACCATTTTAAGTAAAAACATTGTTTTACACAAAAACAAAAACTCGAGATAAAAACACTTTTCATCATTTATGTTTAGGATAGTTCACAATTCCTCCTTAAATTTAAAATCAAGCATTTTTCCTTTTAATATTTTGGAAAATAGCAAATATGTCATATTATTATTTTCCCAGTTAAACTCTAATAAAAACTTATAATTCTTAAAATATTTCTTTGTGTAATGTCTAAAATACTCCCACTATATTTTAACATCCTAAAAATTTTCTTCATGTATTTTGAGTTTTAAATGGTAGTGATGCTTGGAAAGTTGGAATGATGATATAAGGTGTTTTATTTTTTAACTAGAGAACATTGATTTTCTAGGTTTAGAACTTCAAAACTTATAATTTATCTAATGAAAAAATTGATGACACATACCTTTTGTTTTTTGTTTTCTTGCCAAAAATAGGTGTTCATTAAAAACTAAGTAAGTTAAACATTGTATCTAGACTCATGTAGAATGATAAAGAAGAAAGTATGAATGAAAACAATTTTCATTATGTATGATTGAAGGTAATTGATGAAGAGCTTCAATTGTAGTATATGACATCATTCATTGCAAAAATTTAAATATTGTAGCAATATCTTAGCAAAATTCAGTTGCTTATTTTTGGAAGATGATATTCTTTATCATTCTTAGAAATTTTTAGTGAGTGGATATTACATTTAGCAAATAGGTACTAAGAAACTATCATGGTAAAATAGATATTTATATGTTAAATAGTTCTCTTAACTTTGCATGTGACCAAAATTCTTATATGAATGAGATTAACTTTATATAATATACATTTTTTTTTTTATGTATGTAGTTTTATACTTCTCCAGATAAAAATTCTACCTTAATTTTTTCACCCAAGGAGTAACACGTGTCTTGCATGTGCCACTTAAATTAGTAATTTTAAAAGGAAAATGTTAGCAAATGTACACAGATATCAAGAAAAGTTCTCACATCCATAGTATATTTAAGCATGCAAACCAATAAACAAATATGTCTTCTTTTTTAAAATTATGGATAAGAGCTCATAATTGAATATTTAATACTTCATAATGTGTGCTTTAAGGTATTTATTAGGGTATTTATTAAGAGCATCTTTATAGGTTTATCTCTCTTTCTTTTTTTTTCTTTTTTTTTTTTGGCCATGCTAACGAGTGCCCTTAGGATATTAGTTAACAATTCATTTTAAGAAAATTTTGACACCACTTTTATGGAAAATGAAAAAAACAATCAAAATATTAATTGTTTTTTTTCTTTTCTCATAAAAACTTTTTTTAAATTGAATGTTAACTAATATCCTAAGGGCATTCGTTAGCATTTTTTTTTTTTTAAAGAATCTTATAAATTTCAAATTGTGGTCATATTACCAAGTTCAAAAGAGAAAAAAAAAATTATGTCATTTAAAAAGCAAACAAATTAGAAATATATCAATTTGCATGAACTCATCAATGATGTAATTTTATTTTTCATTATTTACCAATTTTGATACGTCACATCAATAATTATAAATAAATAGTAGTACTTTTACATGAAGTCTTGATGATGTAAATTTCATTATATATCTTCTTCTTCTTTTGAGAAACCATTAAATATCAATTTTAATTCTTCACATCAATAAAAATTGTGATCTTACATTTATGGATTTTACAAAAATCCAATAGATTTTGCTTTAAAAAGGAAAATAGTAAAAAAAATCATTTTCTTTTTTCTTTTTTAAAAGGTGCATAGAGATCAACATGCTGAGTTGACCAGAAGCCTTGAGTAACGGTCAGGCACAGAGACTCCACGTGTACAAACATTTGTGGGACCCATTAACCTCTTTTCCAACGGTAAGGAGCCATGTCAGCATGTACCTTTTAGTGGGTCCCACACCACAACCTTTGAATTCCACTGGACCCCACATGTTGCACTTTGCACCTCAACAACAAAAACAGCCGTGGAATTTAAAGAAAAAGAAAATCATTAAAAAAAAATTTTCAAAGGCATATCAGAGAGCAAAGAAGAAGTAATAGAATTCAGAAACCAAAACCCAAAAAAAAAAAAAAAAAAAACACTTTCTTTTTTTGAAATCAGTGTTTTCCAAAAACAAAGAAAACATTTTTCTTCTCTCTCTATATCTTTGTGGGGGGAGAGGGTTTAAAGCTTCTTACCTTTTTACAAGTGCTTGTGAGTTTGAAGTTTGAACCGAGGGAAAAAATGAAATGCCAACTGTTGCTTAAGACTGAGAAAACCAAAGTCTTGTTTTTGTTTTTGCTGTTGTCTCTGTTTTGTCACTCTGTTTTGGTTTCTGGGAAAGTGTTTTCCGAGAAATCAATTCTGCTGGAATTCAAGAACTCTGCTTCTGACCCATCTGGGATTCTCTCAAGCTGGAACTCCACCAACAACCCAGATCACTGTTCATGGTTTGGAGTCTCATGTGACTCAAATTCAAGGGTATTTTCTCTCAATATCACTGGCAGAGGTAACTGTTCTGAACCACTTTCTTGCTCTGAGTTTTCTGGAATTTTTCCATATTTAGATGGGATTAGAAGAACTAGAAGAACTTCTTGTTGTTGTTGTTCAAGTGGGGGTAGTGGAAAACTAGTGGGAAAGTTATCACCTTTGGTTGGGAAACTCACTGAACTTAGAGTTTTATCACTGCCTTGTAATGGTCTTAGTGGTGACATTCCTGTTGAAATTTGGGGTTTAGAGAAGTTAGAGGTGGTTGACCTTGAAGATAACTTGTTGACTGGAACTTTGCCTGCGGGGTTTCTGGGTTTGAGAAATTTGAGGGTTTTGAATCTTGGGTTTAATAGAATTGAGGGTGAGATTCCTATTTCATTTTCCAAGTGTGTGAATTTGGAGGTCTTGAATTTAGCTGGTAATAGATTGAATGGGTCCATTCCTGGATTTTTGGGTAGTTTTATGAAGTTGAAGGAATTTTATCTGTCTCAAAATAAGTTAACTGGGGCTTTTGAGGAAGTGTTTAGAGATAATAATGGTTGTAGTAGTATTGAACATCTTGATGTGTCAGGGAACTTCCTAGTTGGTCAGATTCCGCGTAGTTTGGGGAAATGTTGGCGGTTACGGACACTTTTGTTGTTTTCTAATATGTTTGGTGATGTCATTCCTAGTGAGCTTGGTCGGCTTCGGATGCTTGAAACTCTAGATGTTTCTAGAAACAGCCTTAGCGGTCCAATTCCTGCTGAGCTTGGACATTGTGTCAATTTGTCAGTTCTTGTCCTCTCGAATCTTTTTGATCCACCCCAAACCAACAGGAATTCGAGTGGAGATTCATTGAATGCTGCCCCAAATGAGTACAATTATTTCGAAGGCTCCATTCCTATGGAAATCACAACCCTTCCAAAGTTGAGAATAGTTTGGGCGCCAAGGGCAAATCTGGAAGGGAAGCTTCCAAGCAACTGGGGTAGTTGTGAGAACTTGGAAATGTTGAACTTAGCTCAGAACCTTTTCAGTGGAGGGATCACCAGTGTATTTGAGAGATGCAAGAAGCTGCATTTTCTTGATTTAAGCTCAAATAAGCTTACTGGAGAGCTTGATAATAAATTTCCAGTTCCTTGTATGACATTTTTTGACATTAGTGGGAACCTCATGTCAGGGCCCATCCCAAAATTTAATTACAGCATGTGTTCCTGTTTGCCCTCATTGATTGTTGGAGTTGACAGCACTGCATTTGCTTATTTGTCATTCTTTACTTGTAAAACCCGTCTTACAGCTCCTTTTCCATTTTCTGGTGCTAGACTTGTGATTCATAATTTTGGTGGGAACAACTTCACTGGTCCAATGCAATGGCTTCCGATTGCAGCAGAGAGATTGGGCAAGCAGACTGATTATGCATTTCTTGCTGGTGGAAACAAGCTTGATGGATTATTTCCTGGAAGTCTATTTGGAAAATGTAATGGCTTAAACGGAATGATTGTTAATGTTAGCAATAACAAATTTTCTGGTAATATTCCTTTGAAGATTGGTCCAATGTGCAGATCTCTTCAATTCTTGGATGCCTCGAAGAATCAAATCTCTGGATCAATACCGCAAAGTATTGGGGATTCGAGATCTCTTGTTGTTCTTGACTTGAGTGGGAACAAATTGCATGGTCAGATTACAGCTGGTGTTAGTCATCTGAAGCATCTTAAGCATCTTTCCCTGGCTGGTAACAACCTGACGGGCACCATCCCATCTAGCTTTGCAAGGTTGCGCTCCCTTGAAGTGTTAGAACTTTCGTCAAACTCTCTTTCTGGTGAAATTCCAAAAAGCATTGCGAACTTGAGAAATTTAAATGTTCTTCTGATCAACAATAATAAAATCTCTGGGCAGATACCCTCCAGTTTGGCTAGTGTGAAATCTCTGTCAACTTTTAATGCATCCTTTAATAACCTGTCTGGGCCATTTCCGCATAACCTTAATGTGATGAATTGTAGTGGGCTCATTGGAAACCCTTTCCTTTCCTCCTGCCCTATAGCCTCCTTAATGGCATCATCTCCAGCTAAGGCAGATAGCAATGGGGATTCCCAAGCTAATCCAGGATCAGCTACTTTTAGCCCAATCGAGATTGCTTCCATAACATCTGCTTCAGTCATTGTCTTTGTTCTTCTAGCTCTAATTGTCCTTTTCTTTTACACAAGAAAATGGGTACCAAACTCCAGGGTCCAGGTTGAATCTAGAGCAATTGAAGTTTTCACTGACATTGGGGTTCCGTTGACATTTGAGAATATTGTTCAAGCAACAGGAAATTTCAGTAATAGCAATAGCATTGGCTGTGGAGGTTTTGGGGGCACTTACAAGGCTGAAATTTCTCCAGGAATCATATTGGCTGTAAAGAGGCTTGCTGTCGGAAGGTTCCAAGGTGTTCAACAGCTCTGTGCTGAGGTAAATACTCTTGGGAGGTTGAGACACCCTAATCTCGTAACTTTAATAGGTTTCCATGCAAGTGAAACAGAGATGTTCCTCATATACAATTATCTGCCTGGAGGTAATTTGGAAAATTTTATTAAGGAAAGAGTCAGAAGAGCTGTTGAATGGAAGATTCTTCACAAGATTGCTCTGGATATAGCCCGTGCACTTGCTTATCTGCATGACGAGAAGCATGAGGAAAGTGTTCCGCGTGTCGTACACCGTGATGTCAAGCCGAGTAATATATTGTTGGATAATGACTTCAATGCTTATTTGTCTGACTTTGGTTTATCTAGGCTTTTGGGAACTTCTGAAACCCATGCAACAACTGGTGTAGCAGGAACATTTGGGTATGTAGCGCCTGAGTATGCTATGACCTGTCGTGTGTCTGAGAAGGCTGATGTTTACAGCTATGGTGTCGTGCTGCTTGAATTGTTATCAGATAAGAAAGCCTTGGATCCATCATTTTCTTCACATGGAAATGGTTTCAATATTGTTTCTTGGGCATGCATGCTGTTACGAATGGATCAAACTAAGGAGTTCTTCACAGCTGGGCTATGGGATGCAGGTCCCCATGATGATCTGGTGAGCACTTTGCACTTGGCTGTGACATGTACTGGTGAGTCCCTCTCTGACAGGCCTACCATGAAGCAAGTTGTACATAGGTTGAAACAACTTCAGCCTTCATCATGCTAGATAGATTTAGGCTTCTGGAATTATTCACCAGAGTTTAGAAAGTATAGCAGTATAGAAGGCATGATACAGTTGTTTTACCCAGTTCCATTTTGGAGCATCTCTCAGATTTGATTCTAAGGTGGTGGTTTTAGTTTCCTTACAATAGGTTATAGTCTGCAGAAGAAAGACATTGGCTGAGAAATATTCAGATTTGATTGTATTTCAATACATGTATCTCAGTTCATTTTTCATTGAAATTTAAACCAAACAGAATTGGTAGTTGTTGATCATATGGATAGCCAGCTGTATAGGATCTTTCTTTATCTGCAGTTTCCATGCCAATTTTAACATCAGAAAGGGTAAAAAATGATTTTGAACTTGCATGTAGCTGTCAGCTGTCTTTAGCAAATGGATATGATTATGGTTATGTTTTTAAAAATATATATTTTAAGTTAAAATAAGGCCAATAAATTCTTCTTTTTGTGAATATTGGCTTTAAACTCTTAGTGCAAATATATGGAGGATCAACTGCCTTAGGATGGTCTAGTGGATGAAATTGTTTTGCTGGAAAATAGTGCTCATATTTAGTCAGAATCCAACTATTTGAGGGTCAGTTTTCTATGAAGCACAAGTGTGTTTCCGCCTTTCCGGATTCGGTGTAGGATTTGGTAATTTTTGAAAAAGTAGGGTGCAAGTGTGACGGGATGCGGCGATTAAAAAATTATTAAAAATATTTTCTATATATTTTTACTATTAAAATATTCTTAAAAAACACATTACTATGCCTTAATTCACAAAACAAAGAAAGAAGAAGGCAAGAAACACAAAACAAAAATAAAAACACAAAAGAAGTAACAAATATTCAATATAAAATTGAGGAATGACAGATATAGGATGTTTGGGCCTCATTCAAAGCGATTTCGACTGTTCCGGCATGATTCAAGGCCGATTTCGACCGTTTTAGTCGCTGACCGATACGACCTGATTCAGTCGATATGGCCCAATTCTGGCCGAATCGGCCTGGTTAGGCACGAATCAAGCTAAGTCGGCGCAAATCAAGCCTAGTCGACACGAATCCGTGATATAAAAAAAAAAGCTCAGACTCAGCACCGATGCGCAAGCAGCCACGTCGGACGCCACACCCCGCGTCAAGCAACATTGAACTCCGATGCGGCACCTTCCCAGCTGTGTCCGTGCTTCATAGTTAGTTTTAGGAGAAGTTTTGTACACAATGAACTATGCTTCTCTCTCACATAATGGATCTTATGTGGAGGATTCACACGTGAGGTTTATTTTTATGTGAAATGAGGAATGTGTAATACACTGGATGTATGGAATAATTTCAATAGTTTTATGGTTCTTGTATCTAGACATCCATTTATTAAAATATTCAATAAAAAGATTCCAACCTAATGACTTTTTGGGCACAACAAATGCCTAAGATGGAAAGTTATCTCATCCCATTGGAGTAGCTTTCCTAAAATTATATTCCTTCTATGATTGGTTCATGATTAAAATGACAATCCTACTCTACCTATAGAAACAACCCCATTTATGATTCCAGCCGAGAAGACTAGTAAGAGATCAAATTTCTATGCTTATCGAATGTCGTTTTGTTAATAAGGGTACAAGAATTCACAACCTTTTTCACAATTTGTTGAGGTATCTTGCCACTTACCATGTTCACATGATCCTATAGTAGCAAAGGCACCTCAATTAGTTGCAAAATATGTCCAAAGGTTTGTCAATTGCTCTATTTGTAAGGACACACCTACCCTTGTTAATTATTGCTTTCATTTGTATCAACTATTCTTTAAGTTCTATGTAATAATATCTTCATCCGTGTATATGTGTGTAAGAGGATTGTTTTCTTCTTTTAGGCTAAGATAATGAGTGTACAGAAATTGGATATGAATTGATAATTGAGGCCATTTTACAACAAGTTCGTAATAGAGTTGTATATGAGTATTTGGCATGATCCTACAGTTCCTTTATCTTGGAAAAATGTGGCAACAGGCTAACGACATTCCTACACACGTTTGTGAGTTTATAGCAGCCTACTCACCACAATAAACAAGAGTGGTGGTAATTTTTATTTATGCTACTTTTTGAACAATTTCCCAATCAATATGAATATAAAGGTTCAAAAATGAAGAAAATTAAAACCAAAGATAAAGAAGATAGTTTGAAATTACCATTCAAGGATTTGTTCTTCTCCCTAACATGTTCAACATAACCTATCGAAAGCAAACTAAGATACTAAAGCTAAAATTACCATTTAAGGACTTGTTCTTCTCCACAAGAAGTTCAACATAACTAAGAGTCCAATCTACTATCTTAATTTTTAGGAGAGAGGGGATGTCTTTTCTTGGAAATTATGGAGGCTTCCTGTGAAATCAGTGAAGAGTCCATCAACTCCAATCTTGTTTATCCAGTAATCATATTCAACATATGGATCTTGGTGGAAGTCGAAGTGTAGGAAAGAATTTTCATTCCGGAAAGTATATGGGTGCACCTGAAATGATAAGAAAGAACTTGCTATCAATCATGTTCTAACCAGTTTTTGTAAAACATATAATAGTAATCGCTGTGCTTACTAAGTTCCCTAACAAATCTTAAACATCATGCATTAAGGAAAAGATATGCACCTGTAGGCCACGAGCATGTGCTTTGGCAACAAGATCAGTTACTTCATCCAAATAATTGTTTTTTGTAGTAACAACTGTATCCTTCCATGGTCCAATTCCAATCACAAAGTTCTTTATAAAATCCAAATAGCTATCTGAAGTAAGCTCATAATATGTCTGCACAAAGCATTTATTCAACAAGAACACAACTATTATTAGAAAAGCTAAAGCAATTACTAGAAAGAAGTTTACTCCATGAAACATATAATAAAAAGTGACTGCATCAAGTAACTATCTACCATTGAGAGGGGTAGCCTCCTGGTCAAGGTGTGTGATCGCTGTCTTGAGGTCCCACATTCAAACCCTAGCGAGAAGTGGGGTTGCCTCTTGCAGCTAACCCCTGATTTACTAGCTCTAGTCACCCCCAACCACAATAGCTATGGCTCAATCCAACATTCTCTAATGGGGGGTGCTCATATGATCACGCTCAAGGGGGTGAGTCACAATAGTCACCCCCGACCCCCCTTGTCGGCCATAAAAAAAAGGGTAACTATTTGAAATAACTATCTGAAATATTTTAAGATAATACTTTTAACCATGACAAAGAGAACTATGTAGTTTGTGCTTGAGATTATTTGAAGTACAACTATAGACCTAGAAGACCTTTGGAAATCAAATTATTGTTATCAAAGTAGTTGAAATTTTCTTTATTGTCATACCTATAACAAAATTTACCTTAAATATAATTAAACTTATATCTAAACATGGACTCCATAAATAAATTATCTATTATTCTAAAACAAAATTGAAAATTATTTTCTATTATTATCAAATTAAGGCTGTTAATGGGCTTTTTGAGTTCCCTGCCCAATACACCACTACCACTCATATCTGTTGAATGTCAGCTAAAAGCGTAAAAGCCATTTATGGACCTTATTAAATGAATATTACCTAAGATTTCCACTACAATACCAGCCATATATATATTCACTGTCAAAATGATTCATATTTGGAAGTCAATTTATAGAAGTCAATCAGATTTCCAGAATGAGAGTAAAGAACAAGCCTGATTGGTGTCTTCTGTTCGTATTGTCACATCATCAATTAAGAAAACTTTGGGCAAATCAGTGAGGTTTGCAACATATGTGAGTGAAGATGGAGCAAATGACTGAATAAAGGCAGGTTGCTTCAGCCATTCTTTTGAACCATATGAACCTTTGTATCCATATTTCTTCAGTGTCTCCACAAATTTATCTTCAAACTTCTTCCCATCTGACCATTTGACCTGTTGTACAATTGGTAGAGGTGTTGGCTACATAGTTTGTTGATGAATATAAAGGAGATACATGATCACTATCTAATTGATTCAAGTACCAAAACTGTATGAGTTGAGTTGGTATAGTTTTCATGTTATCAACTATGATGATGACACAGGGAAAATCACTTACACGTTGATTGACAAAAACAGGATTCTTTATTTCCGGATATATTCCAACCACTCTTTTTGCATCCAGTGCAATTGATATGTACTCTTCGAAGGTTATAATTGGAAACTTCCCTAAAGAACAAACAGATTGGTATACAATAAATTATAGTTAATCAATGAGATAGTTTTCGTAATCTTAAATAAAAATTACATTCATTACTAAGTTCAAACTAAACTCAATTAAGCTTTTCATATTATGTTTAATTATATTATGGCTTGTCATTTCACTCAAAGACACAATAATAAAATTGAAACAAGTTGTGATGAGTTTATACTGGCATTAGGCAGTTTGGACAACTCCAAGTGTACCTTGCTTTATGAAAATAACTAAAACAAACATGTCACTATTATATAAAAGAGAAGAAAACACTACAAGAAGCATCTTTAAAACATGATCAAACAATATGTCACAGTATGTGTGATTAAGAAATTAATAATTTTTTATTAGAGGAAACCAAAATCATACCTTAAATAGAGGAAATCAACATATGTCAACTTGTGCAATTTTAGAAAATGTATCATTACAATTTTTCTTTTATTTATTGAAAATTTTAAATCCAAGTAGCCAATGGGTTGGGCTCCCACCCATCCCTTTTGCTATCAATTCTATTATGATGATATAGTTTAAAAAATAAGTTTAATCACGACTTGGTATGGGATAGAACAGTCGCCATCGTTAAATGATAGATAAATTATGAGCCAACAAATGGTATAGAATCCAGAGAAAAGTAGGGAGAACAAATAAGTACTCGGAAGATTTACTAAAAATAAAAACGAAAACAAACCATTATATTGTTGATCTCGAAAACTGAACCGTTGGTTCACCCCTAATAACTTCAATTCTTCCAGTGTAAAGTCAACTGCACATAATCAAAGTTGGCTAGACTCAGATTGATGAATTGTATCTTATGTTCTAGACAATTTATGAAAAACAGAAAAAGAGATTAAGATATTCAGCATAAAAGTCATATTCATAATTACATTTAAAACATAAAAGTAGAAGAAATACAAAGAGAAGCTGTGATACATACCTACGAACCAATCAGTCATGTTCACATATTGAACCTCATAGGTTCTTTTTCTATCAGCAAACTGACTAAAGTTTGCAATATTTGTTCTATCACCAAGTGTTACATCGTGGGAGCATATCAGCACACCATCTTTAGTGGCGAGGATGTCTGTTTCTATGAAATCTGCCCCCTCTTCAATAGCTCTCTACAATAGCCAAATAACAAGTTTAGGGAATATTCATTATTGCACTGTAAGGTATAAAATGATATATAAAAATAAACACAACAATCCAATGTGCAAACAAATTCATGGTTGAGCACCAAAGGAGTTGCTTGATAACTTAAAATCCATGCAATTTGGCAATTCTTTAACTAGATATAATATTTTAACAGCCTTTTTTTTTTTTTTTAATATTTTGTAAAAAAGTTGAACAAAAAAGTAGGTAGAAGAAAAAGATAATCTAATAATGTATGCTAGTATTCAAAGCCCTTGTATCAAACAAAAGAAGATGTGATATTAACAAATGTGGAATCCAAGTTAATGCTTCAATCACATATATCAAACTAAATATAGATAGGAGGCATATATACCATGTATGCAGCAGCAGTTTCTTCAGGAAACTCTCCATTTGAACCTCGATGAGCAATGTTATATGGTCGAGATGTTTGTAGGGGCTGTTTAGTACTATCAGATAATTTACTTGGAAGTGTTCTTCCAACACAGCTTTCAATAGTTAGAAGAACTAGAAAAGGAACCAGGACAAACTCTGTCAAGTACAAACAGCAATGTTCACATTAGTGTTCTTCAAGCTAAACAAGAATTTTATCAAGTAAACTGAAAATGGTTATGGAACACATGGCTGATTAAGCAATTCTAAGGATCAATCAATGTGATTAGGATAATATTATTTTATATATATAAATAACTAATTTGATAAAAAAAAATATTAATGAATCAAGTCACCTCCCTCAATAGAAAAGAAAACTGAAAAAAGAAACCGGATCACATTCTATCATATTGATTGTTTTTTTCCAATCAATAACCTCCACTTCATAAATTATAAATCCACGACTATGTTATTCTTTGAGATTTATATGGATAACTTTTATTCATACCGTTTATGAATTTGTGGAATAACTTGAATTCATAGTACTAAACTTTTGACTTAAAAACAGTAAGCACCATAAAGTACAAGACACAAAATTTAATATTAAATCTAGCAATATATGTGGCAACTCAACAAGCTTACAAACTCCAAAAACAAAAAGAAACATGTCTCACTTTTTTCTATCAGAAAGAAAAGCAATATTTTTGCAGATCACAGACCAAATAAAAAATATTACTTTTTTTCCCTTCTATACATGAAATAAGTAATCAGCAAACTCAAAAAGACAAACACTATGCAAAATACCAAAATATTAATATATTTAATATAAAAGTTACCAAAACCATATCTTTTTATAAAGACTACGCAAAAAAGTTACGGGAATTAAGAAAAAGCCAAACACACTCTTGGTGTCAAATTATAATTTTAAGAAAGACACATAATACAGAATTAAGATGCAATTAGAATTTATTTTAGATTTTCAATTAAGATTCCACTCTAATATATTATAGTTTTTTTTTTCCTTATCTCTCTCTCCTTTCTTCCATGCGGGATAGTGATCAATCACTGACAGTCTAATGTAAAAAAAATATATATATCCAGAATATTTCTGGTACAAAGTATCACATAGTAATATGCATGCACTTAAGATCTCTAATAAAATAATACAAATACAGAAATACTGCACTTAAGGTCTCTAATAAAATTAGCACAGATGCAAATTCCTCACATATAACATTGCAAACAAACTAGAATTAACAAAACAAGGTGACTAACATAGTTAATCCAATGAAAGAATGAACAGAACAAACAATATTTAACTTTAAAAAAAAAATTAAAAATTAAAAATTAAAAAAATAATAAAAACAGAAACTTACTATAGAAAGACATTTTAGCTTCTCTCTCTCACTCAAAGAATTTGATTAGAATGAATTTGGATTATCACTCTGAGTGTTGTAGGTTTATATAGTGCAATTTGATAATGTTTCGTTTTCATGCAGTGTTTGTAGTATACTACACTTCAACTATTTCTCTGGATACACTCCAAGTGTTTGTAGTATTCTGGTCATCTCGCGCTTCTCTTTTTTTTTTTTTTTTTTTTTTTTTTTTTTTTTTTTTTTTTTTTTTTTTTTTTTTGATATTTAAGTTTGAGCAATAAAAGAAAAGGTAAGAATAGTTTTACCATTAACTATTTATTAACCAAAAAAATTAAATATTACGCTTATGTAAATCACCATATCCTACTTTTATGTCCTAATGCCATCCAACTACTAATATACTCCATCTTTTGTAAGGCATGAATTTACATTGGGCTCTAGTTCTTTTGTTTAAATTTTTTTTTTTTTTTTTAAGTTGAATTGTTAATTTGTAATCCTTTCATTTTTTTACTTATTTGATTACCAATTGGAAATCTACTTGATTTATGAGTTATGAGGGATTAAAATTCAATTTCACACTTTTTGTTCATATCAACTTTTTGTTCATATCAACATTAATTTTTTTTAAAAAAAATAACTAATAGTTATTGTTAACAATTAATTCGAGATCTATTGACTTATGAGTTATGAGTTCCGGGGGGTTAGAATTTCGGCTTCAAACTTTTTGTTAATTTAAATAAAAATAATATAATAATAGAAAATTAAAATTTAAAAAAAAAAAAAATCATTCCTCTGTTTAACCATTCTTTAAAATTTTTTGTTTTTAATATCTAGAAAATTTGCATGGCTATTAGTTATTGAATTTAGAGAATATTTTAGTAACACAAAAGGCATTATTAAACATTAAACATTTGTAATTCACTAAAATTAATCTTAGCAAATTAGATTTCCTAACTCCATTCATTGTCACGTTACTTTGTAAGTATTTTGTTGCAAAATTTGTAGTAATTTAGCTTTTTCTAAAAGAAACAATTATCAGCAGGTTACCATGTTCCTGCTTATTTGCCTTCTTTATATTTCCCATGCACACTCAGCTTTCAAACAAACGAGGGGGAAAGCACAAAGGTCAATAAAGGACTGCTAAGAGATGCATTTATAATCTCTTCCATAACATGAGCAAAAGTTATAGAAAACAGTTCTCTTTGAAGAACCTAACAAAAAATAAACAACAAAAAAAGGCTGTTACTTCTAAATTTTCTTTTCTTCTATTTAATGTATTCTACAACCCTTTCTTTTAAGGGATGAAAATTGACAAGGAAGCCAACATCACAGAAAGGAAGTAGAAGAAGGGTTTATAACTATATGCCTAAGTGGATGAGCAACATCACCACCACCAGCATGCTTGACAAACTCTGCCGGCGAGAGAAAGGTTCCATGGCATACACACATTATCCTCACCTCCTCTCCCTTCCCATACTTGTATAGGATGCCATCTACTCTTCTCCCATTAGGACCATCTCCTTTTGTGAAAACACAAGGCATATCTTCCATTGCATTCATCCCAACCTCCTTCACTCTATTTTCCGCATAAACAGGTTTCTTTGATGGAGAATCCATCTCTGCTGTGGAACTTCTGCACAGATTTTCATTGGCCTTTGTACTTGAAGAACCTACAGCCTCCTGATTGCTTTGCTCTTGTAAGGACTGATCACTAGCAGAGCTTCTTGCTTCACCACAAGTGCTCAATCCTGTAGGTATAGGAAAACCAATAAGAAAATAAAACTAAGAATTTGTACTTCATTACATCATTTCCTTTACCAAACATAGAATAAATTGATAACAAACTCCAAAATTTGATGTAATATTTGCTAAGTATAGCTGGAAATTCAAGCTAAGCATCTTTCAGTATAACATTTAGAAATTCCGACTATGTAATTACCAAGGTCTTCACTCTGCACCCATAGGAGCAAAGGAAGAAAGTTTTTAATAGTAAAAAATTCATTAAAAGAAAAGCAAGAAGGGATGCAACCCTAGTACACCGGATGTATACAAGGAAAAAAGTCAAAGAAAGAAAGTGACATCCGTCAAACAAGCTAACCCAACTGTAAACAGCAAGAAAGATGATACAACACAGCTCAAATAAAACTATGCATTGACAAATTATAGTCCACTTATTTCATTTGCGACATGAAATTTGAATACTTTTCATTCTATCTTTTCAATTATTGAAATAAACAGAATAGTCAAGTTTTAAGTAGTTTTAACCACATCCCCTATGTTTTTGGTAGGAAAATTCGACTCACACTCCTGTATAAATTGAACTGATTACATCATCCTTTGAATTGAACTGATGACAACATACTTTTATGGGGACGAGATTCCTTTTTAAGTCCAAAGACCATTGGCTCAAGGTGTTTCAATCCTTTCTTTTTTCCCTTAGTCAAACAAGTTCAAAATAATTAGGAATTCAGAGTGCTATGTGAAGCAATATCAATTAAATACAACTTCCTTCCAATCAGCACTAGAATGATTTTCAAACACCTGTGTCTCCTATATCCTCTGCAAAGTCTCCTCTATTTTTCCACATTCATAATAATTATCACTTGCAGCTTGCCAGATTGCATTAAGAATGTTCACATTGAATTAAAAGATTAACTTTTCCTATGAAGCATAAATGATTAGTAATTGCTGCAATTGCATATAGAACAGTCTTGGATGAGCAGTGGTGCTGTCTCTGTGCCTGAGAACAAACCACTAGTCTTGATCAAATTTTGTAATTAGCTAAGTTAGTCTTCAATTACACTACCTACTGTAATTAGCTGGTGCATGGCTTCATATGTATTACAATTGTCAAAATTTTGATAATAAATCAATCTAGTCCACATGCAAGGATCAGCAGTCACAAAAACCAGTTACTAGACTTTCAACTAAAATCCAATTTTTATCTTCTAATTACCCTATACTGGATCAATTGGTATACCTACCTACTCTCTCCAAAAGTTACTTGTGCTGTAATTTCCGAGCAATAGAAATTTGGTATCATTCTCTCATGATCAGCATCAAATTTCAATATTTACCAGAGTGTGTTCCTGTCTATGGCAATCTATGGCGCGCATGATCTTCATAACACCTTCTAGCCACTTGGAAACATCTCATTGCTTTCCACCAGGAAACCAACCTCTTCCATATCCAGTCTAAGGATCTCTTTAATAAACCTGCCCTAGTTATTTGATGGTTCATATCTAAAATTTGTAAAAGTTCAAACAAGCACCTACAAGGTTCAAATAGTTTTAAGAGGGAAAAATCATGTACTCAAATACACAAAAACACATATTGGACAAATTATGCCTTTCAAAATAGAATGGTGATCCACCGACAGTGAACATGTTAACAATGTATGTGTGGCTGAAATGAAAACACAGAAATGCAGTAAATATTCCTCTCTGAAGCATGTAGTAAGTCATCATTTTGACAAGCATCAATGAGCTCAGTGCAGATTAGGTAGAGGCGTCACAATGCAATAGTGGAAGGAACTGTATGGTCAAGATGCTTTTTCTCATGGGAACTATCAATCTGAAATTTGATATGGACCTTGATTTGAAAGTAAAAGAATTCTCCAATTCAATTTTTCGAAAATATGATACCATGAGCTACAAACACGAGGAGTTAACCTATCATTTTCCTTCACATGCAAACCAACACAGTGGCAAGCATAAGAACTTGGTGATACAGATCATACACAGGTTTTTTTTTTTTTTTTTTGAGAAGAAGATCACACACAGCTTGGTTGCATGCAGTGAGTGAAAACTTGGAAAAATGTTTAAGAACCAATCACAGGCCAAAAATTGACAAATTTGGGGTTTAGATTATTGAAAACTGCCTCCTCCAATTTGAGAGAAAATTCAAGTTAAAGGATCCATGACACAGACCAAAAAGTTAGAAATAGCGTCAACTTGTATAACTAGAATCAAAGATTGAATTACTTAAGAAATTGACACTTTCTTTTCCTTGTTCATCCATACCTAGGGCTAGGGGCTGAGATGTTTATGACAATGTCCTGGAGGTTGCATTTGTTAGCAATCTTCATACTCCGTTGTGGCCAGAGCATGTCTAACAAATATATGTCACATAATCTTTTGGTTGATTACTGAGTAGAGGTGTGTCAAGGCAACAGACTGCACAACCTCCAAAACCAAGGAGACAGGTCACAGGAACATGGCTAACATACAGAAGTATTTATTATTCTTCTTTTATACATCATGGTAAACTTAACACCCATCTAATATGGCATAATTTATGCAAGCACTTCATAAATATCAAAATATCACCTTAAATATGAACTCATTCAGAAAATAAACATAGAATTGTAATTTTGGGTACATTATAAGCCAGACTCAAGAACTGTAACATCCAACACGGTAGCTTTGTAACAGGGAAAAACGAGTTTCCATGTCATTGTGCACAGAAGCTTTGATGGGTTCCAATGAATGGCCAAAGGGTTTGCATCACCATCATTGGACCAGGCAACCAATAATAACACAACACAGATTCAGGCAATTCCTTTATTAAGAAAATTGCCTCTACCTCTCTCTTCCCTCTTTAGTTTGAGTGGTGTAAAACTGAGTGTCAAAACAAGTTGAGGTAACTGACTCATCAGGTTGCTTAAAAGTTAAGAAGCATCCAGATAAGGTACCAAGACTTTTAGGGATTCAACTCAAGTGAGCTCCACCTAGTATAATGTTTTTTTCCCTGATAAAGGAATGGAACTACAGTTAGCTCTTTACTTATTCCTTAGTTTATGCATAAAAGCACATAATTAAAATTAGCAAACAGGAGCATCCACTAAACTATCTAGTATATTGCACGGCACAATAAGCATTGGTTTTGGGTTCAATCACTGTGAATACAATATCATGTGGACCCTTAAGGGTCATGCATTATTTCAATTTAACCCATTTTCCATCTTTAGGGGAACAATCAGTTTAATGTTTAGTAAAAAAGTAGCATTCAACTTCTTCTATTGATGAACATAATTTTACTAATTCTTTGAATCTCTTTGTTCAGTCAATGTTTCCAATTACTTTTTGAAAAGTAAAAAAAAGCAACCCACTTAATCAGACTTTAACAGGCATAACACAACTATTGGGATTCGTAGTCTTGAATGACTCATTGTCCAATTTCCTTTTTTCTGTTCCCCAATTTTCTCAGCAACCAAAAAATATGTCTCTCCTACCTAAAACAATCTTAGAAAGCACATTTTAAGAAAACACCCATTGAAACAAAAAGATCATCATAATATTGGTGTACTTGTGAAAACCTAAAGAATATCCCCTACATCAATTGCAAACACCAATTCCAAGAGCAAACAGAACACCTAGTCAAACAAACTTTAAAAGAAAAATTAGTCCAATTCCACCCATCTAACTAAACAATTCATACCAAAATTTTAAAATTCAAACTACAACAACAACCAAGCCTTATTATGAATTCTCAACAAACTAATTTTTTTGGTGAAATTTAAGTGTTACAAGAATTCACAACCTTTTTCACAAGTTGTTGAGAATTGTAGTATTAGTCCTAATGTTTCCAATAGAGACATCCAACATGTAGCTCACCAATTAAATGCATACACATAGATAAAAACAACAAATGCTAATATTACTTCTAGTGTTTCCCAACAGGATTAGAATTCCTCTTCCCACTTAAAATATATTTTAAAAAAGGGAAGAAAACAAAAAAACAACAAAACAAACAAACAAATGCTAATATTAATATACCTTGAGCTTGAAGACGTTTATTACTCTCCCAAGGGGGCATCCCAAAAGGCAAAGACAAAGTGGAATTAAGCCTATTAGCCATAGCCACAGGCAGAGAAAGAGACTGTTGCCTATCTCTCAAATTCAATCCCACTGGACTCTCAATTTCCTTCCTCTCCTCTTCCCTCTCAGCCTTACAACTCCTCTGCTTCTCCGACCGCCTTCTCTTCGCCGCCATTCGCCGCAATGTCTGCAACTCCTTCCTCTTCCTCCACTCCTCCTCTGTCTCTGTAGGAAGAGAAGAAGTCCTTGTCAGCACTGTCGTATTAGTCCTATACGACACATCTATTGTGTTCCTATATGACATGTCTATAGAAGACGACCTTATCAGCCCCTTCTTGCTCTTATCAACACCAAATCGACCACCTAATGATAAACCCAGATTCAGCTCAATCTCCTCTTCCTCTTCTTCCTCTTCTTCTTCATTGGATTTCTGTTTCTGTGTGTTGCTGCTCATACACGTAAATCTCTGCAATAGATCTCTTGGGTACTTCTCTATTTCCAAAGAAAGACTTTCCATTGCTCTTCTTCTAGCTTCTTCACTAGCTTCACCCATTTGTATCATAAAAACAAAGAAAACAGAACAAAAAAATATATTTAACTTTTTTTTTTTTTTTGCTTCTTCAGCAACTAATATCTATATCTCTGCCGGTTTAACACAACAACAAGAAGTCTGTGATCTGTTTCAGCTAAACCCATGATTAAAAATCCAAACTTGCACTCAATATTGCTTAATCTAGATACCAACCCAATAAAAAAAAATCAAGGCTTTTAAGCAAAACCCAAATCAGAAATAATCCAAAAAACCAAAACAGAAACCTTTGAAACTCTCTCTGACTCTGTCTCTCTTATTTCGAATATTTATGTTATTTACAAACAAATTTCAAGTGGGAAAAAAAATAAAAGGTACAGTCTTCAAAGAGTGAAGCAGAGAGAGAGAGAGAATGAGAGAGGAAACAGAAAACATGAAAAGAAAGACAGTTAAACAAAACTGGGAAAAACAAAAGGTACAAAAGTAGGAACTAAAATTTTGGTTTTGTGAAAATACTTAGTAATAAAAAAATGGATTAATTAAACTATTTTAGAAGAAAATTTATAAAAAACGAAAAAATAATTAATTATTTTAATAATTTTTTCAATTTTTTATTAAAATTTTTTTAAAATGAATGGTTAATGTATGACCTAAAAGCACACATTAACCAGACCTATATAATAAAAAAAATTTAAAAAAAAAAGTGTACTTAATATGTTCCCACAATTGCCCTTCACGAAAAGAAAGTAGTTGTGAGACTCAAACAAGTGGCGATCATTAACAGAGCTATAGAACAAACCCGTCTTATTTGAGAAAAAAAAAAAATCCTTTATTTTATTTTATTTACTTTGATTGATTGTGTACGTGGTGTATGTTAACTTAACTACATATTTATTGGTTTCTCCCAAAAAAAACTACATATTTATTGTGTTATTTATTACGTGCGTTTAAATTATTTCTCTTCTTTTGATTAAAAGTGTATTTAGATATCGTTTATTTGCTAAAAATTAAAAATTTATTACTAAAAATATTATAACAAAATAATTTTTAAAGGCATAAATAGTACTGTGAGACCCAAATTTACCTAAAAATTTATGTTTTGCTGAATTTAGTGAAAAAGTAAACACTACCTATGAGACCTAAAAAAAAAAGGCAAAACGTATGAATTAGGCAAAACGTCAAATCCATACGCACGCTAAGTAATTTACTTGTGTTGTATAATGGCCTTTTTATACTAATTTTAGGTACATAAATAAATATAAGCTTTAGTAAAAGGTTAATCCAAACGCTAAATGATAATTTGAAATAATTTGGTGCAATCTACAAATAATTAAGAACTCATTGAGAGAATAATAAAACAAAAGAAAAAAGTTATTATAAATTTTACTATAAAATGGTTATATATTTATGTAACAAAAAATGTGATTAATGCCACATTAATAACAATAGCAAAATAAATATATATGAGATTAAATTCTATAAGAATGTGGTGTAAAACCCAAGTTTTATTCACTTCAATCTCAACATGCCACATTATCATATTACATATTAAAGAATAGGCATAACCACACTCAATCAATTATAATACCCATTTGAAAATCCAACTTACTTTGAATTTATTGAGATGTTATTATTTGTGGTATAATGTATTGAATTTTAAGTAATAAACTAATGTACCAATTTTTTATTAAATAATGTAAAACATGGGTTTTACACATTGTTTTTACCAAATTCAAATTCAATATACATCTATAAATTGTTAGCATGTCAAATTGGATTGGAAGAGACCTCACTTTTATATGGTAATTACAATTTTAATGAGTTTTACACCTTTTTCACAATATATATATATTTTTTTAGCATCAGTTACAAAGAAAACAAAAGCAAGAAAGTATCTTGGGATTGTGAGGGAAACAAAATAAAAGTGTACTTTTTTATGTTCCCAAAAGACCCTTAAAAAAAAAAAAAAACTTTAATGAGCCAAGTGGCAATCACAAGAGGGCTATAAATAGACACGTGGTCTTTCTGACACAAACTTTGTTTTATTATCTTATTATTATCCTCAAATGGAATAGTAAAATATATTTTATCGGTTTCCCACCCACACAAAAAAATAAAAAATAAAAAATAAATAAAAGATAATGTTAAGTGTTAACCGGTATCAGAAGGTGTCTATTAAAAAACAATTTTATGCTAATAAAATCATATTTTTTCAGATTTTTGATCAATTTTATAAGGTGTAGAATTAATAAAACTAACTTTTGTCACTTTAGTCATATTTTCAATTATTTCATCAATTTATATCAATTTTATATTAAGTAAATTTTACAATAAATCATTTTTTATATTTTCCAATAAAAAATTTAAGAAAAAATCCAATTCCACTATTTTTTTTTTTTTTTGAGTAAATCCAATTCCACTCTAAGATAGAATAGAGTAAATAGTGGAAGTAGTAGAAGCTAGAGATGTGTTTTTTTTTTTTTTGGCGTCTCTTTAGTCCTTTTTACGAACAACAACAACAAAAATCAAACAATCAAGTTGTGCTTTTGTGGGGGGAACTGCGGAAACACGTGTCGTGGTAAGAGAATTGCAGGGAAAATAGGCCACGCGTCCCTTCCGTTCTGAGAATTCGACACGTGGGTGTTGAGGTTTGGTCCACTTTTACTTCTCTCCACTTAGCTGTCCTCTAGATTCTCCCACTCTCTCTTTCTATATACGTCACACACACTATTTTTTTTTTTCTTTCTATATTAAGCAATCTTTTTAGGTACACGTGGTTCGGGTTGCATGACTCACCCAAACTATTAAAACACTCTCATAAAAATTTCTTTTTATTTTAATTTTAGCATAAGAATTTATGCTAGATTATTTATTTTATATTATATTTCATTAAAATAGTAAATTTTTTATTCTTTTATTCTCATGATACGTAAAAAAGAATAAAAGATTAAATATAAAATGAATAGTATTAGTATAAATTTACATGGTTATGATAGAAAACTTGTAAATTTATATAATTATACACATGATACTTGTTGGTTATTTTTAAAGATAAATATGTAAAATTTATACATTTTTCTATTATACACCTACTAACATAGGTGCTTATACTATAGTAATTATATATATTTTTATACAATTTTGCATAACTTAATATGGGTGAATTTTTTACTTGATTGGCTAAAATGTGCTCTTTTCTCTATCATACAAGCATTAATGTGAGTGCTCTAACCCAACTCGTATCGGTCGAATTAGAATTGTTAGATTTAATTGATAGGTGAGTTTTGTTTACATGTTTTGTGTTGATAAAAACAAATTAGGTTTCTTATCGATGATATGAACACCTTTTTTATTAAAAAAAAAATTATTACAATTCAAAAAATATGTATTGTAAAAAGTCGTTGCTTGTATTACTTGTAAAAAGTTACATTTTCATGGTTTGAAACAAAATTCTTTCAAATCAACATAATAATTTATTTAAATTAAAAGTCAAATTTATTTAGTTTACTCTACATTCAAACTAAAATAAATAAATAAAATGTTGGGAAATCATTTATATATTTTCTAAGGTGAAATTTGGAATTTAGTTATATTATTCTCACACACACAGAAAGAAGAGATAATAAGCTGAATGGCATGTTTCATGTCTTCCTTAATTGTCGCATATTATAATTTGTTAAACCTAAAAATAAATAAATATATAATTTTGAAATTTAAAGATCAAAAGCATATCTAAGATTGTCCTTTTCTTTTTCAAAGAATGATTAAGTGATGAAAGAAGTCTATGTAATCCCAATTTAATATCTTTGTTAATGGTACGAAATATCTTGCTTGAGTTCGAATCTTCGGCCTAACTTATTGAGAACAACCCCGTACTTTTTCTACACATCTCCAAATTAACTTTTCAAACTATATTACTATTCTATATTCCAAAAAACTGGTCAGCAATCAAGCTAATCCATCCCTTTATTTATATGACCATACTTTTGATCACAATGAAAAAACAATAAATCTAGTAACAGAAAGATTTCATCTTTTTTCTACAAAACCATTAAAGTGGTATATTGTTGCTAGTACATGATAGAGACTGTATTAGTAATCGATAAGTGGGAAAGTAGTGGCACAATAATTGCAATATTTGGTTAACCAAAAAATAATAATAATTGCAATATTTTTCTTTTTAATATGCAATAACGTTTGAAACTTATAACTTCCATTCATTGTTCTTTTCCACTGAATCAAGACACTTGTTTAAATTGGATTCGACTCCAAGTTTTTTATTGAATAACAAAGGACTTTAAGTTACTTGAAACTCACTGCACCAAATATAATCTAATAACCATATGAACACATCAAGCATCCGTTTGAGAATGGTTTATTTTTGATAGCTTATTTTACACAATTTGAGACAAATAAAATATAAAACTAATTTATTTTTAAAAAGTAGAAAGTTGTATTATTTGAAATAAAACTAAGACAAAAGGTAATCTTAAATCCACCAACAGTACATAAAATAAATAAAAATCTAGCTTATATTATAATCATTCTCCAAACACACACTTTAATTTGACAGCTTGATGAAGTTAAATTTGACAGCTTGATGAAGTTGTCAATTATGAGTCATTGAAGTATCACTATCAACCACCCACTTCAATCGCTTTAGTATGTTATGAAATTAGATGTAAAACTCAATTTTTCCCTAGATTTTATTCATTACCAGTTACCAGTACAATTATTCATTAAATTTTTTATATTACTAGTGTACAATATATGTTAAAATGCAAAATTAGTTATCTAAGTTTTTTCAGATTTCATTTCAGTCTTCTAACTTTATTTTCGTTCATTTCAATCCTTTAAGTTTCAGATTTATTCAATTAAAGTCTTTTTGTCAACTCTTGTTAAAATTTTTTTTTTTAAAAAAATGGAAAATATTTTTCAATCATTAATTGAAATTTTTTTAATTTAAAATATTTGAAGAAAAATCTAAAAAATTGAAAAATTAACCACGAGACCAAAGTTGATAAACTTGAAAATTAGATAACTGAAATGAAGTGTCCGTTTGACAAAGATTATATTTGCTAACTTATTTTTGTTACTATTTATGGTCTCACTGTACTTTTTTATACTATTCATGAGTCTCTTTATACTATTTCAACTAACTTTTACCTTTATCTACAGTAATTTTAACAAAAAATTTTCAATTTTAACAAAATAAACGAATCCCAAACAAACTCAAAATTTGAAAAAACTTAGAGGACTATCCTTGCATTATTTTTTTTATTTGACTACAGTCTAATTGGCAAAGAAGTCAACGCGGAACTGGGTGACCTTAAATCAACGAGGAGCATGTGTGAAGCACGTGGTCCCTCTGACAAGAGGCATGTCATGTGTTAAGAAGTGGGACCCAACCATCCAAGTTGCACAACATTGATATATCTTATAAAAAAAAAAAAAAAAGACCAAGTACTCCGTTGGCGTTGGTAAGTTGCCACGTGTCGAATGCCTAAAGATTGACAACGTAGTTTTTGAAATGGGATAGTGGTCCTCACTTTGATGAGTTAGTACTCAGTACATGATGCATTCACCCCCCCAAGTCAAGTGAAGTGAGTGCGACCACTCTATCTCTACACTCGTACGTATTTTTTAATGTTTGATTGTGTTTTACAATAATGCAAGTTGCAAAGGTATACGATACTTGCAAGATTTCCTTGTGAATTTTTATGATCAGAGGATCTTTTGGTGGGCCATTTGGGTGTAATCAATCAAAAGAAGCATTGACTATAAATGAATCCAGTTGCTTACTAGGAGCTTGAACTCAAGTCAGAAAAAGAAAAAAGAAAAATTGTTTATGTTTATTTGTTTAAAAAATAAGTTAAATTCAAGTGTAAGTTTAGACTCGACAATTAAATGAACTAGGCCTAAAATTAATAATATGTTCTTGAACATTAAAGTCGATTTAAATTTATGTTGTATTATGTGTCTATATATATACCTATCTAAAAATATAATTATATAATCTTGAAGCTGGATTGTTTAAAGTGAGGGGTAATGAAATATAGACTAATATGCAATTTACACACTTAAAATTCATGGTAATTTTTATTTTATACATTTTTGCTTCAAATTTTGGATTCATAACGTGCCGTTTTTGAGTTGAAGTGGCATTTAACGGACACCTTATCACAAAGTATAGACAGAATGACTTAAATCAAAATGATATGTAACATTAGGGTCCAAATTTTAAATAAAATAAAAAGTGTAATTTCTCATCAATACATATTAATAAATTTAGCACCTCCATTTTTTTTATAGATATAATAAAATTTAAATCTCTTTTTTATGTAGACATGATTTAAATCCAAAATCTTTTATTTAATAAAAAAAAATCTCTATTTGATGTTCAACCACATTTTTTTATTTCATTTAAGTTTCTTAGCATTCATTTGTAGGAAATAAGAACTTAATAGATATTGTTAATTAGGACATATGCCTAAACAATTTTGTTAGTTTTTTTTATATTATTTTTAAATTACTAGTTTTTTTTTTTTTTTTTTGAGGAACAATTACTAGTTTATATAAGTTTATTACACACCCCATTAAAAAAATGAATACTTTCACATGTAAAAGTTAAAAAAACGACACATCGTACGGAGCACAAAGTTCAATAAGAGGTAGAAAGGTGTATGAGAAAAAAATATCTTTGTAATATGATTTGGTGGGACGCGTCATTGATTTTGATGTTGGAGTTGAAAGATTCCCTCTACACTCGTTTCATTGCCATGTGTTGATTGTTAAAGGTAAAAAAATAGACAATCATTCATGTTTGGTTTAGCCTAGATCCATTACTCAGGTAAAAGCCGAAAATGTCACACACATATATATACGATGATGCATATTTGAGCAAAAACACTAGATTGCACATTTTTTTCACGGACTCGGTACTTTTCAATAAGTACCAAGTGAACCTGTGCATAAGTGATGGTCCAAATACATATCAATAGATGTTTAAAGGATGGTTTGTGTTTAGTGCATTAGTACATTAAATATGTCGAAATGTGGACATGTGTGAAGCCAATAACAGATTAAAAAATGTTCAAAGGGTACGGCTTGTGTCCAGTGCATTAGTACACTGGACACATTGAAATGTAGATAAGTGTCTAAAACCGAACATGTGTCTAGAACTTAACACATGTCTGTATTTTAATGTTCCACTATAATCTAAGTTTATATTCAAATAATGTCAAAATGTGGAATAAATTTTAGGGAAATGCTAATGAGTGCTCTTAGAATATTGGTTAACAATTCATTTTATAAAAGTTTTAACATCACTTTTATAAGAAATGAAAAAAGTTATCAAAACATTAATTTTTTTTTCTTTTCTCATAAAAACTTTCTTTAACTGGATTATTAACAAATACTTTAAGGGCACTTGTTAGCATGATCCTAAATTTTAAGCTAATTTTTAGTTTTTTAGCTTTTATATATAGCTTTTTAAAACCTCATTTTTCTTTTCTTTTCTTTTTTTCTTTTCTTTTTTTTTTCTTTTTTAGTATAAGTATACTTTCAGTAAAAAAAATTTAGCAACATGTGTAGGGCTTATCATATTCTACAATTCTGGGCTAATACAGGTCTATGACTTGAGCAAACTGGGCTGGCTGTTGAAGTTGAGGTCATGGTCACGTAACACTACCTTTTACCATGTATCCACCCTTGTTTGAAGGAAAAGAAATCAGATCTTAGCTATCAAGGATTCTGTAGGGCAGTGGGTACATGAGGAGAGTGTTATTAAGGAGGTCTTTAGAAGCGGTTTCAATGGGATTTATACCTCTTCCTTTGTTTCGGGCTCTTGAGGTGCTCCCGATATATCCCAATGGCAAGCTAGCTTAACGAATGAGGAGAGAGAGAATATTGGTGGGGTTGCATCGGAGGAAGAGATAAAAGCTACCTTATGGTCTCTTAAAGCTTTCAAAGCACCAGGACCGGATGGGCTGCATGCTGGTTTTTTTCATAGATTTTGGTTGATTATGGGTAATTCAGTGGTTGATGTGGTAAAGAAGGTGTTTGTGGAAAAGTCTGTGCCGGAATACTTGAATAGAACTTTTATTGCTTTAATTCCTAAGATTCAAAGCCCTAAGACGTTGAATAATTATAGGCCTATTAGCTTGTGCAACACCATATATAAGATTATCATAAAGATTATTGTTTCTAGGCTTAGACCTTTCTTAGATAAGCTCATTTCCCCCCTCCAAACAGCTTTTGTCCCGGGAAGGAAAGGCATTGATAATGTGATTATAGTGCAGGAAATCATTCACACTCTCAGTAAGAAGAGAGGAAAGGCAGGGTACATGGCCATTAAGATTGATCTTGAAAAGGTTTATGACAAACTTGAGTGGAGTTTCATAAGAGATATGCTCATTAGGGCAAATTTGCCGGCTGATTTGATTGACGTTATTATGAGTTGCATATCCACAGTTTCGATCTCTATTTTATTTAATGGAGAAGCTCTTGACCCGATCTATCCTTCGAGAGGCATAAGACAGGGAAACCCGCTATCTTCATATTTATTCATCCTATGCATGGAATTTCTTGGTCAACTCATTGAAGAGAAATGTAATGCTAATCTTTGGCAGCTTGTTAAGGCTTTGTGTGGCAGGCCGGCCTTTTCTCATTTATTTTTTGCAGATGATTTGGTATTATTTGCCAAAGCTGACCACATCAATTGCTCGGCTGTAAGGGATGTCATTGATGCTTTCTACAATGCCTCAGGTCAATCAGTGAGTGCCTCTAAGTCTAGAGTTTATTTCTCACCAAATGTGGATAGGGACTCGAGGGAGTCGTTCTGTGATATCCTTGGATTTGCCTCAACACCATCGCTTGGCAAGTACCTTGGAATTCCTATTAAGCACCCTCGTTCTTCTTCTCAAGAATTTAACTACATTCTTGATAGGGTGAAGAATAAGTTAGCGGGTTGGAAAGCTAACTTGCTCTCCTTGGCTGGTCGGGTAGTCCTTATTCAAGCTTCTTCAGCGGCTATTCTTGCATATGTCATGCAATGCACCTACATTCCAAATAAAATCCTAGAGGGAGTTGATCGGGAGAATAGAAATTTTCTTTAGGGGTCGTCGGAGTCATCTAAGAAGATTCACCGGGTTGGGTGGCAAAAGGTAACAAAACCGAAGGAGGTAGGCGACCTTGGTTTGCAAAATGCTAAGGGCAGAAACACCGCCTTACTAGCCAAGCTTAATTGGAGGTTGAATGTTGAAAAAGAAGCTTTATGGGCCCGGGTTTTAAGGCATAAGTACTGCAACCAGAGGAGAATCAGTTCAGCCAATGCAGACAAGTTGCCATGTTCACAGATTTGGAAAGCAGTTAAGAAAGGGAAGGGTACTTTCAATGAGGGCAGCATGTGGACGATTGGTAGGGATAGTAATCTCCGATTTTGGTGGGATAATTGGACGGGCAAAGGGCCTCTCCGTTGTATGATTCAAGGTCCTTTAACCCGAGGAGCCAACCAATGGAAGGTTTGTGAGATTCTTTCAGATTTTAGTTGGGATTGGGGGCGGATTCCTTTCAATCTCCCTTTCAAGGTCAAATCCTTAATCCAAGCCATCCCCATTTCTTATACGAGTAGAGGGCAGGGTAAGCTAGCATGGTCGGGCAATCCAAGGGGCACCTTTGACCTCAAGAGTGCCTATTCTATTGCCATGGTTGAGGAAGCTATTCAGCCCTTTGATTTTGGGTGGATTTGGAAGCTTGAAACGATGCCTAAAATCAAAACTTTCCTATGGAGATGTCAGCATAACAGCATAGGTGTAATGAGTTGCCTTGCTAGAAGAGGGGTGGAAGTTGATAAGGTATGCCCAATCTGCCATAAAGAACCTGAAACAATCATCCATGCCATTAGAGATTGTGATTGGGTTAAAAGAGTTTGGATGCAGCTAGGTGTGAGTATAACTAATCAGGAATTTTGGAGGAGTAATCTCCCAGATTGGATCAACCTCAATGGGAAAGTCAAGTGTAGCCGTGCCCAAGAAAAACCTCCCTGGAAAATTACCTTCTCTTTTGCTGTGTGGTGTATATGGTTAAATCGGAATATGGATATTTTTAAGGGGAAGAGAGTAAATCATAATCTGTCTAAGGATATTTTGAACCAAGTCTTGGAATTCATATATTGTGTGCACTCTCCAAGGAGCTCGAACCGGAAAATTAATAGGAGTATTCGATGGGAAAGGCCGCTGTTGGGTTGGAAGAAACTTAATATTGATGGTTCATGGTTGAGAGGGGCGGATAGAGCTAGTTGTGGCGGCTTAGTAAGGGATGATCAAGGGGAGTGGATTGCGGGTTTTACTAGATATGTTGGTTCAACAAACAACTTCACAACAGAGTTATGGGGGTTGCGAGAGGGCCTTATTCTTTGCTGCAATTTAAATATCGAAGCCCTTGTTGTTGAATTTGATGCTCAAGTCGTGGTGGAAGTCTTGAAGAACAATGAGTATGCAAATAACATTGTCTCTCCCTTACTGGATGATTGTAGACACTTGGCAGCACGCTTCCAACAAATCCAATTCAAACATTGCTATCGTCAAGCCAACCAGTGTGCAAATTTGCTTGCTAGAATGGGTGCTATCCGGGGAAGTGATTTTATTTCTTTTATTAGTCCACCTGTGGACATTTGCAAAGTGTTTGAGGATGACTTGAATGGTGTACATTTTGATAGGATGTGCACCGAACCTTTTGTTTCTGTTTAGTTGTTTAATGAAATCGTCTATTTACCAAAAAAAAAAAAAAACAGATTAAAAATTGTTCAAAGGATACGGCTTGTGTCTAGTGTATTAGTACACTAGACACGTCAGGATGCAAACAAGTATCTAAAACAAGACATGTGTCCAGAACTGAATACATGCCCGTATTCTATTGTTTCTACTGCAACTAATACACTGGATACAATCCAAGTTTATATTCAAATAGTATCAAAATGTGGAATAAATTATAAGCCAGTTTTTTATTTTTTAGCTTTTATATATAGCTTTTTAAAAATCTCTTTTTTCTACCTTCTTTAAAGTATAAGTATACTTTAACATACCCTTAGCTAAAAAAAATTAGCCATATGTATGGGGCTTATTATATTCTACAATTCTGGGTTAATACAAGTCTACAACTTGAGCAAACTGGGCTGGCTGTTGGAGTTGAGGTCATGGTCATGCTCAAAATTGCGGCTGTCAAACCAATTTGGGTTAACTTCAATCAATCAATTAAAAGAAATATGATGTATTAACTGTTATTTTTTTTGTTAATTTTATATATTTATTTATTAGTGTTTAGTTTTTAAAAGTTTTATTTATTTATATTAACTTTTTGTTTAAGGTTTATGTGTACTTGTTCAAAATCGATGAAAATACCATTATACTATAATAAATTTTTTTTAAAAGTTGCAACTAAGCAAAGAAACTAAACTAACCTAAACACACCTTAAATTCATTTATTAGTCATTACTAGCACGGAAACAATCTCCGACTTGGCCTAAGAGTCCTCAGGCAGAGCATTAGATATAGGTATGGTGCCATTTTGGGACCTCATCATGGCCAGGTACTCAGTTGGATTGAGGTAATGTAGATGGGGAAAAAAAACTGTGATTCAGTGAGATTACTCGATTCTCCAATTTAACAAATCTAAGTTTGAATCCATCACCTCTCAGTCAATATAATGGGACAAAATTACACTAATGTTAGTAATAACACTAAAAATTTGACTCTCACAAAAATATACAACAACACCAACAAGTTTTAATCCCAAATTTTTGGTATCGACTATGGATCTTCAACTTGTATTCTTTCCCTTAATTTTATTTTATCCGAAGTCATATTTTGTTACTTCCATAATTGACAATTCTTTTTTTTTTATTACTATTATTTTGGGTCTTTCCCTACATTTTTTTCATTCTCTCAACTTTGAGGTGCTCTCAAAATTATAATAAATTTTAGTCAAAATTGCTTGTTCATTAAGTTGGGGGAGAAATTTTCAACTTAAGACAGTTTGCCAAGCATAAGCATAAGGTAAAACGAGGTAATTCTATCAATCTGGCATGATAATTGACATCCTAAAACTTAAAGGCCATTAATATCTGACATTTGGACCAAGACTTGTGTATGATGCAACTAGCTGATTTCTACTAAAATCTCCAATATTCTGCATGATGATGTACCAATTTGTTGACTCACTGTGAACCACGCTAACAAAGCTATAGTGAGGAAATGTTGGTTTTTTTATTTTATTTTTTATTTTTTAACATTGTGCAAGAGTATGATTAGAAAGCAAACCAAGACTGGACTGCTGACTTGGATTAGGCAGCTGTTAGGTCTAAAACAAAGGATTGAGACCTATGATTTTCTAAACTAGCTTAGGCAGCAATCATATATCACAATCATATATCATATCTAGTGGGAAAGGACTGCTAGAATAAACAATGAAATAATTAGAACTAAAGAATTAATACTTCCAAGCCATGATGAATAAATTTGTCTGTTTTGCATTCAAGTCCTAATGAATGATGTGAGGTGTAGACATGGTTGCAAGAAGTTTAAGCTTACTTCCGTCTAAAACAAGACAACACGATGTATTTGGCACCGCCCATTTTATATAGATTATGTGTGTTTTTGGGTTAGGATTAAAAATTAAAATTATTTTACTGTTCAGTTTATTTTTATTACTATTCATAAGCTTCATTGCACTTTTTGGCACTATTTATGAGCTCTATTATACTATTTCAACTAACTTTTATTTTTATTTACAGTACTTTCAGCAATAATTTTTCAGTTAAAATAAGCAATATTCAAACACACCTATTTAGAAGTTAGAGAGTTTGATTGAGTGATTTGTGACCATTTGTAGAAGCCTAAGATGGCTAGCGTTGTGGTCAGACACAATCCAAAAGGATTGCTGATTCTGTGGTTCATGAACAAAAAAATACAACATTATACATAATAAAAGAAAGTACTTAGTCAAACAGTGGATGAAGTATGAAATTGGTCAGTAACATGCTTGAGCTCTAGATTTAAACATGCAAGGGTAGGTTGTAGTGGGTTTGGTTTATGCACTGGAGGAGACACAGACCGAGACTTGACCATTGCAGGGGTGGCTTGTAGGGGATTGGGTTAGTGCACCGGAGGAGACAGTGGCATGATACGTCCTACAATGGCCATGTGTCGTTTCGTTGATTGCACGAAATCCACAAGAGCACTGGATGAAGGCTTTACTCAGCTTGTAAAACTCAGAACATGTTGAGTTTCAGAAAGAGAGAAAAATAAATAAGAATAACCTAAGTGGAAGCATAAACATCTAGTAACCAACCACAATATACAACACCACAGTAACTAAAACAATCAACCAATCCTTGTAAAAATTCAGAATCAGGGTAGAGGGACAGCTAAACAAAAGTCATCTTCATGAGACTTTTGATACTTTTCCAGTTTTAAAAAAAAAAAAGTCATCTTACCTTGACAGATATACTGAGTTCAAAATATACACTGATCATGATCGCTTAAAGGATACTATGATAAATTGTATTGAGGCATCACTAATGGTTAAAAGGGTTGAATCTACTTATACAAGTTCAAAATATACACTGACCATGATCACTTAAGGGATACTAAGATAAATTGTACTGAGACATCATCAATGGTTAAAAAGGTTAATCTATTTATAGTACCACTTTTTTGAGCTTTAGCTGATGCTTGTAAATCATCTTGTAAACTTCTTTCATTATAGAAAGCTGTGTAGAGAAAGTGTGTAATTAGCTAGTGCACAGAATTTTGTGCAATAAGCAATTGATCAAAACAAAGAGACAAGCACACAATTATATTAAGCACGTCACTAATTAACCTTTCAAAAAAATTATTCCATAAATAACGTAGTTACAATTTTTCCAATTTAACTGAGAAACTAAAATAAAAAATAAAACTACCAAAAAGTTAAAAACTCTTGAGCCAGAAAAGGAAAAAAAAAAAAAACCCCCTATAATGCCGCTGTTTGACTAAAATTCCTATGTAATCAAAAGACAAAGGTACTATTCTCAACAAAACTGGAGCAAAAGGAGCAGTCACAACCTAACTCATGCTGCCTTGACTGGCTTGGCGGGTGGCTTTCCCTCCACCATTTTGGTAGACCCTATGGCCAGTTTCTTCATTCCGTCCAGCATTACCACGAGTTCGATTTGAGAAATCACCTCGCCTCTCAAAGTCATTTCTCCCATTGCCACGGCCTCCGCTAAAATTCCCACCACTGAAGTTTCCACGGCCCCTAAAGTTATCGTTTCGATAACCAGCCCGTCCTGAAAACCTCCCTCTGTCATTGTTAGCTGCAAGAAACACCAGACCATCAATTCCAACCATATGAAAAAACATGAACAAGCCTTGTTGGATGATTTTCTTTTGTGAGGGGGGTGGGGGGAGAGTAGATTTTTATACAATTTGGCTGGGATATTTGATAAATTTTATGGAAAGTGTGCCACAAACCAAATTTAGAACTGTTTAAATAATAATGATGAATGACAGGAAATTTTCAACTTGCCTCGCCTTTCCTCAATGCGAACTTCACGATCCAACATTTCAATTGGAGACTTCTGAAATAGTAACATGTGGAATGTTAGATGTAGAACAATAGGAGAAATTCCCAAAAAAAAAAAAAAAGATGTAGATAACTTGAGGCTCACACAAAAACTCAAGGGCATTGCACAAATTTTATACGCATACAGAAACTATAAGAACTACAGCTTCAGTAAGAATTTGTTACTCATAAATGAAAGACCAACTTACACACGCACAAAAGGCCACAGCTCAAAGAAAAAAACATCAGCATGCATCTGAAGTAGAAAATTGGATGAAAAGAAATGTCTAAAGGCCTCAACACAATTATAGCCTTTATGAACCAAACAAGTAGAAAGATCATGAAAGTTGAACGGAAATGAAAAAGAAAGCACAAAGGTAGCCATGGCCCATCCAGTAGGCACTCAAAGACTCCAGACTCATCACATAAAATAACTGAATCCATGAGACAAAAACACGAGTTACTTCACAACATTAAGTTAACAAGCGTACCATACATATCCACAAAGTACAAAAAGTTAGTCATGACAGCCATACAGAAAACAGAGGACGAAATTTTGTGTGTCCTTGCTTGGTGAAAAATGTGAGAATGAAGCTTAGAGCATACAATGTTAGTTTAGACAAGTCAGTTATTGTTGATTAAAAGGTTAATCCCCAATATACAAGATAACAACAAATTAGGTGGCGAAGAATATAAAACAGAAAAGTCAATACCTCAATAGCACTTTGCATTGAACTGGCAGATTCAAATTCCACAAAACCAAAACATGTCCCCTGTTGCTGGATAGAAGATAGCAAATACACAACATGTGAACATCATTATAAATAAGAAATCTAAATGGAGTTAACCAAGTTAAATATGAAACATACCTTGCTACTTCTAACTTGAATACCATTATGCTTAATAGGCCCAAAATTCTTGAAAACCGCTTCAAGTTGTTCAACAGTTGCATTCATAGGCAGATTTGGTACAAATATGGCATGAGTCTTAGCTGGACATGTACAATCATAGATATTAGAAGAAACAAGCTGGGTATGAAAAGGGAAGTTTGTATAACATCTTAAATTGAACACCATTCAAGGTATCAATAAATAAGATCACAAGAAAAATAAACACCTGCATGATCATCAATCTTTTCCCTGGTACTGTTGCTACTAGGAGCTGTAGCTTCAGGTGCTGCAGATGCATGGGATGGTTCAGCAGGTTTAACAGGTGGAACCCTCGATTGGAATGGAGCACTGTTGTCCTTCAATAATTGCACCTGGAACAAGCACAACAAAAGGCAATAAAGTATGTTTGGTGATAACAATAGCTAGAAAACTACACAAGTATAGATTTACTTACCACTGATGCAAAGGTTTTCTTCGGAACATCCTCAGACTTCTTTGAAAGATCCTCAGACTTCTTAGGAAGATCCTCAGCTTTCTTTGGAAGATCCTCAGCTTTCTTTGGAAGATCAGCAACCCTTTTTTCACTGATGGGCATCTTCCCATTGGCCAATGAGGTTGTTTGATTTGACACAGAAACAGTAGGTTCTGTAATCAAAGAAAATAATAAATCTTTTATAAATTCAAAAATAAGACACCCTTGCCCAAACAAAAAGAGACAACCAGAGAGAATGAGACCAAAAAAAGAGAGCAAACAAATGAAAACATGACACTTACTAGGATCAGTTATCAAAGGAACTTTTGGAGCACTTTCTTCAATATGATTATTTTCCACAGTATCAACCTCCACAGATTCAGATATGAACCTAAAAACATCGTTCAAGACGAAGTAGCCATTCTCTTGAGGGGCTAGAAAGAAAACTTGACTGAATTTCCTTCCAGTATCTTCCTTTCCAGTTAAAATACCAGTAACCAGAACAATCACCCCATTGTTAAATGAAAGCTCAGAATCAGCAGTCAATATTTCAACCTGATAGTTCAGGTGATCCAAGGAGAGTATCTTGTCCTTAATGGCCTATTTCAAAAAGAAAGAAAGACAATTTACTCATCAACATGTGTAAATATATAATTTACAGGGGAAAAAAAAAATCAAAGCCCTTTGAAGATAAAAGCTTAGACAAAAATAATAAAGGAATGTGGCCGTTATTTTATTTTTTGTATTTTCTAATTTGGACAAATGAAACTAAAACACACAAACATATGTGCGTGCTTCACCACTTTTCCTGAGCATCCAAGATTCAACTTTTTCTCAAAATCCATACAGCCCAAAACATATAAAGAATCTAAATATCACCTTTCATGGAAATCCAAACTACATTCCATAACCCCTCTCTCAGCAACAAAACTCACAATAAGGCTAAAGCATAAAGCATTCAACATTTTTCAATCCACAAACACAAATCGATGGAAAATATGAACTGCAACAAACATTCAACAATGGAATTAAATAGCTTAAGCATTCACAAGTAATATGTAAATGTGTATGGTTGTGTATGTGCATTTGTGGGAATTATGTAATTCTAATATGCCCTGCATTGAAATATTGATTCTTTTGCATGTGGAAGAAAATGTGTAATCTAGACAAGAACATCAGTGAGACATTTAGCAATTTAAGCTTTCCTTTTTACAAAACTTACCTCCAAGGTAGTAATCGAGCTCATCACACCATCAGCCCCAAGTCGGTTGAGCACACTCGAACTGTTATAAAACTTGTGAACCTCCTCTGGATTTGTATGCAGAATACTATAATACTGAGACACAAAGGCATTGCCAACAACCTGCGCACTTGCGGTGTCGGAAGCATCTTCACTTTGATTTGCCATATCTGCATCAGCACAATGACAGCAAACAATCATAAACTAATCTGCTGAAAAGAAATTATTTTCTGCACCAACACAAGGACAACAAACAACCATAAACTAATCTACCAAAAAGAAATCTTTTCTGCACCAACAGAATAGCAATAAAAAGTTATGAACTAATATACTGAAAATATATTACAACATATAGGACAATATGCACCCAAAAAAAGGCTAATTGCATAGTGAAACGCAAATCTTCAACATTGAGATAATAATATGTATGACATTGAAGACTGAAAAATAGCATAATTTGTAGGCAAATATTAGTAAAGTAACTTTAATATGTGGATGTCCATCCACACGGCAGATTAAAAAATCAAGGATCAGGTTCTTAAACCTACTTTAACCATCTGTATCAAAAAACAATGAAGACAATATTAAATATATAATTTTGATTTGCCACAAGTATAGTTCAATGACATTAGGCAAATATTACTAAAGAAATTTCAATACATAGCAGATTAAAACAAAACAAAAAAAAATTAAGAAAAACCAAGGATCAAATTCTTAAACCTACTTTGACAATCTGTATGAAAATACAATCAACATAACATGAAACATTTAAATTTTGATTTGCAAATAGCCTTGTAGCTTGATGGCCTTAACTAACATAAATAGGTTCACAAACACACACACAGTAACAAGGGTTTATAACATATGAATCATCCAATGGTGAAAGTTCTTCAGAAAATATTGTATTTATTAAAATTATTATATTAAAAAAAAAATTCTTCTCATTTTATTATTATAGTTCTTCAGAAAAAAAAACTATCAAAATTAAATATAGAAATTCTTCAGCTTTCAAGGTTATAGCTCTTCAGAAAACAGTCAAAATTAAATTTTGAAAACAAAATTCTTTCTTTTCCTTTTAAATATAATGGGTTTATTGGGAAATTCCAATACATGAAATAATACAAACAAAACAACATTAAAAATTCTCTACACTCAAAACTAAATCTCTCTGTTATTTCCAACAACAATAACAAAAATTCCATGTGTTTAACAATGCAAAGATACAACCTTTACAAAAACAAATTTAAACAAAGACATTAGCTTTTGAATACAAAAGTTAAACCCCAGATCCACACAAAAAACACCACCAACAACAACAACAAAAAAGCATTGAAACTAGCAAACCAACCTCGAAGCTAAAACCATAATCAAAGAATTTTTATATTCAAGAACAAAAGCGTGAATGAAAGAGAATGGTACCTCGGCGAAGAGATCAGAACACCAAGAAAAAAAAGAAAGAGAGAGAGAGAGATTGAAAGACCGTGCGGCTCTGAAAACGGTGTTTAGAATTGTGACAGCCTAGTGTGTATATATATAGGGAGACAGCGTCCCAGAGAGACAAGGATTTCTTTTCCTATTTGGTTTGGGTTTATTTTATTTTTTTGTTTTAATTTTTGTTTTTTAATGTTAAATTGGATTTCTTAGGCCACAAGCCACCACTATAGCAAACGCAGCCGTGTGTAGTGCCTCAACCGCTAGGCCGCTTAAAATAGGATATATTATATCTATTTCTCAATATTAAAAAAACAATTATTACTAAAAAGAAAATTTTCAATGAATAAAGATTATTTTTTAAAATGTTATATACGTTTTGAATGGCCATTTTATTAATACGTTTTACAATGTATGTCGTATTTTAAGCATTTTGAGCATTCTGATAAGTGACTAAGTGTGTTTAAACACACTTTTGAGTATTTTAAATAACATTATACACATTTTTATACATTTTTTCACCTACACATATATCAAAAACACTCAAACAACATTACACAAAATTTTTGATCTTCCAAATATTTTACTCTTCTTTTCTCTCTCAATCAAAATATAAATTAGAATTAATAGTTTTCTGGACAAATTTATTACTAAAATCCATTGTTTAATACATGAAGTCCAATATTGCTAAGAGAAATATTGACGATCTCAAACATGATATTTATTATGATACTCATTTTTTAGATTTATTTTATGAATTAAAGATTTTAAAATACATATTATATATAGATGAGAGTAGTCCAATTAATATATTAGGTTATTTCTTCTTAGAAGAAAAAAAAATTAGGTTATGTAAAAAAGCTAGATTCTTTTTCAAGTGCATGTATTGCTTATAAAATATAAACTAATAATGCATTTTATATTTGCGTATGCATAAATAAGTTATCCAAATTAAGATTGATAAAATCATATTTAAGATTGGCTATGTTATAAGAAACATTATGTGGATTAGCGATATTACCAATAAAAAAAATTGAAATTTTCGCAAAACTTGAATAGAAAAACATAATCGGTAGTAATCTTGCAAATGATTGACGATGATTGGTGTAATGATAGCTCAATCCTCAACTGAGGCAAACTATAGGTCAATAGCCTAAACAGTTTGTTAGTTAATTTGGCTTCTCCAACTTCTTCAAGATCTACGAGTCACTCATTAACAGACAACATTGCTTTTCCGTAATAAGAAAGTCGCCCTACACATGGCAACCAATTCGGCGTTCCATGAAGTAACCAAAAATGTCGAGACTAACTATCACTTTATTAGTGACAAAATTCAAGGAGGTTTGGTTCGCACACTAACCATAAGTTGTTTGATATGTCCATTAAAGCATTGGGTTGTAATCGATTCTCTACTTTACTCTCTAATATGGATGATCAAAATTTGTATCTCCCATTTTGAGGGGGAGTGTTTAGGGTTGAGAAAAACAAAGACACAACGTGTAGCTTACCATGTGCAAGAGAGACTATTATTTAACCACAAGTCACATTTCAGTAAGTCAAAGAGCTACCAATCATTTATGTAAAGACTTTTTTTTTTCTTTAATTTAATTTGATCACTTTCGCATATCTCACGTGATTTATATGATTGGTCAATACCGTTAGCATAAGCAATTAGGGTTTTTTCGATTGGTCAATACAATTAATGTAAGTAGTTAGGGTTTTTTTTTTTTTTTTTTGGTCATTGATATTATTAAGTTGGTTTAAAAATCATTGATAGATTTACCTTGTATATGATTGGTCAATACCGTTAGCATAAGCGGATAGGGTTTTTTTGATTGGTCAATACTGTTAGTGCAAACCATTAGGGTTTTTTCAATTGGCCAATACCGTTAACATAAGCGGTTAGGGCTTCTTCTTTTCTTTTCTTTTTTGTCATTGACACTATTAGGTCAGTTTAAAAATCATTAATACTGTTATACAACGACTAAATTATTTATTGTAACTCGATTACAGTATTAAGATTTTCTACAAATAAAACATAATTCATGGTATAAATTTAAATCAATGAAGTCAAGAATACTTCCCCTCATTTTTATTTTTAATAGTACCATGAAGTTCTTTGATTCAATTTACTTGTTAGCACGAGTTTTAGCAAGATTTGTTAAATAATAATTCACCTAAAATTAAATTTGAAAGGAAGAAATTATTAGATTTTAGGTTTTTTTTTTTTTTTAAATTTATTTTCCTTTTGTGGAGACTTGACACTGGAGAGTGATTATTCAGATTTTTTGGCATAAGCGAAAAGGTATACAAAGTCCAGGCTAGCGTAGGCTGTAAGCCTGTAACCGACTCATTGAGCACTGACAGGAGTTACGGACACAGTACCCCATGTAACTGAACTTTTTGTGTCCAATTGTGGACTGCCACGTATGCATTGTTAAGTCCCATGAAACAGAACTCATTACTAGTGGAGTTGTTCAAAGCAACTAGATTCTTACAACATCATCATAAAGACACCAGAGTCAAATACTAGTTTTAAAATTTTTTTCAAAAGTAAAAAGTTTCATGTTTTTATACCAATAATAATTAACCGTACGGTGGAATCTTTATAAATTTTAGGATTTTTTTTTTTTGAGAAGAAATTTTAGAATACACTCAATGTATTGGGTTTAGTTTTAAACAAAAAAAAAAAAAATTATGAAATTTTAATGGTTTAACTGCACTGTATTTTGTCCCAGAAAGTTGTGTATAAACTAACTTACGGGTATGAATCACCTCTATTCCAACTCAACTTAAATTTCAATCGATTTTCAGCTCATTATGTTAAAATTTGATCATTGTGATGATTTTAGCTAGTATGTGTTTCTTAAAAAATAATGTAAATAAAGTTTAATTTTACTTTACTCACATAAAACATGTCATGAAATAATGATATTAAAAACTAATTTTGTGGATTTAGTTTATGGTTTATAGATTTGAAATTTAATCTATAATATGATAGCAAACAATAAGAGATATTGAATTCATATTGGAGTGTATGGTGTATGTCCTAATTAAGAATAATCTTTTCCATTTGAAATATTGTAATAAAGTATCGAGATTTTTTTTTTTGTGGAAAAGATCGTGATTTTCTTTGATTTTGTTGGACTGCAGTACCCAATCTTTTCCATTAGAAATATTGTAATAATTTATCAAGATTTTCTTTGATTTTGTTGGATTGCAGTACATTAATTGCTACTTTTCATCAAAGCCTGCAAAATTTGGTAGATGATTGCCGGCAGATGGCTTTTTGGATTCCCAAGTTAGATCAAATGTTGCTTTCATGGAGCTAATAAACGTGTAAATGCTCTAGCTTTAAGGGTCCTAGAGTCAGGTTTATTTTATTCGAATTGAAAATTTATTATTAAAAATATTATAGATAAAATTAAAAGTTAATTGAAATAGTATAGTAGAATTTATAAAATCAAAAAGTACAGTAAGACTTATGAATAATAGTAAAAATAAGCTAAATAGTAAAATAAGTTGGCAAAAATAATTTTTATCAAATACAAATTAAGGGTCCGTTTGGATACCGCTTATTTTGCTAAAAACTGAAAACAATAAAAAAAATTACTGTTCACGTGTTTGATACTGTTCATAAGCCTAAAATCACTGTTCATAGACAATGAACAGTGCCTGAGGCATGTCTAAGAAAAAAAAAAAAAAAAAAAAAAAAAAAAAGGAGGCAGCAATGCAAGAAACATTATACACAAACACCACCTAAGTGTGAATTTAGATAGAGATTTATTTTGTATGATAATCCGCCTGTAGACATCTTAAATATTCTAATTTCTATTTACTAGACAACCTCCCTCTTGAATCTTATCTTGAGTTTTAGTTTTAATTAATTTCCATGTTACCAACAAAAGAAAAAGAAAAAGAAAAATGGAACGAGAAAATGGAGATACCAATTTGATTTTTTTTTTTTTAAATATACTTTTCAGAATGAATACTAATTCGATTTTTTTTTTCCTGAGAAAAGAATACTAATTCGATTTAACTCTTCATAATATCACAGAATTTGGCAAGATGCAGTGATATATTAACGCTAAATTGGTCTGTCTAATAATTTTACATGACATGCTCAAATTCCCAGTGAATTTTAGCTCCTCTTTCTCAATATAACTAGAAAAGTTTACCAAGTTTGTCATAGTATATGCAACAATGTTAGTTTCTCAAAAAAATATATACAACAATATTAGAAAAGTTATATACCACTAGTTCATAACCTATACAATAATAAGCGGAGATTAGGTACTTCCATATAGAAGTACGTATTCTAGCATTCCCCCTCAAATAAATAAATATATATATATATATATATATTCTAGTATTAAACAATTATTATTATTATTGCGTTCATATATGAAATTATATATATATTATATCATTAAGTGAAAATACGATATATATATATATATATATACATATATACATTGGGACTGACCTACACTATGCAAGAGGGGGGCCATTCCCCCCCCCCCCCAATTAAAAAAAAAAAACTAGCATAAAAAAAATTAAGATTTGCCCTTATATATATATATATATATATATATTTGTCTCTCCTCCTCTAAAATATTTAGATATTGACCTACAAGAAAATAAATAAATAAATAAAATTCATGCCCCTTTAACTACAAAACCAAAATAAATAAAAATAAATATAGACTAAACAAAAATCGCATACAAAATAAGAAACACTTATTTTGTATTTTATACTTTGTTGATGTGTTTTATAATATGAAATGTTTAAGAAATACTTATTTTGTAGGTAGTATTTTGTTGAATATGAAATAGATGTTAGTTTTTATTTTCATAATTTTTTTTTTGGTTTTAAGCTTTGACCCCCTCAAGTATGAATCCTGATTCCGTCCCTGTACATATATATATATTAATAATTTAATAGTTAGGGATTGAGAGATTTGAATTCGGGACATTTATATTGGAAATACCAAAAGGTGTTAGTTGAGCCACAAAAACTCTTGACTGTTGTGTTAAATATATAATGAAATTTAAATTCAATTAAAAATATAAATTAAAATAATATCGTGTAAATTACCAGGCCTTGAAAGTTTGTGGCACAATATTATAAGCTCAATCAAAAGTTAAACTATTTTGATTTTATATAGATTATTAGTCAACAACCCGTGAAATATATTAAAAAAGAATTTAATAAAATGGTTTTATTAAAAAATGATTTTCTCACTCTTATATTTTGTATGAAAAATGCTAGAGATACAAACTTTTTTACAAAATGCTGATATGATAAGTGATTATTGGTAAATAAAAAACTAATGTTATTGGTGGGCCCTGATAAAAACAAGTAAGAAGTTGGGCACAATAATAGTTTGTAAAAATGTTGTAAAATAGTTTGTAGTTGTAACATTACTTATTTTAGAAAAATTATTAGGTACTCTCGGAGTACCATAAATGCGTATTCCTTCCTCTCATATAAATGGTGGGTCTCATCATCAATTTAATTAGTAGGACCTACCATTCATGTGGTGAGTGGTTATTGGTAAATAAAAACTAATGTTATTGGTGGGCCCTGATAAAAACAAATAAGAAGTTAGCCACAATAATAGTTCGTAAAAATGTTGTAAAATAGTTTGTAATTGTAACATTATTCTTTTTATTTACCAATAATCACTCACCACATGAATGGTATATCCCACTAATTAAATTCATGATGGGACTCACCATTTTTGTGAGAGGGAGGAGTACGTATTTATGGTACTCCAGGAGTACCTAATACCATAAAGGGGGAAGGGGACGCACAGCTGAAGGGGGAGAGACGGAAGCACAGTGTAATATAATGAGAGTAAATGTAAATAAACAAGTTAGAACAATAATAAGGCAGTAGAACCAGCCAAGTAGTATATATCAAAATAATTCAAAGTAAATGAAAGCAATTTAGAACCGTTCGAGATGACGATAATCCGTCCAAGGTGGCGGTTAGCAACAAGTAGTATAATGATTAGAAAACTGAAAATACTTGTTATTGAAAATAGTATAAAACACTTACAACAGTAGTAATAGTTAATACAAGATCTCAGAACAAGTTGACAATTACAAAACTTGAATTAGTCCTAGTTTCAAGGTTTGTAGGGAACAAGGTAATAGTAGTAGGAACAAGGAATTCTCTTAAAGAAGGCTTCTAGGGAAAGAAAACTCTCTCTAGAAAATTCCAAGGAAAATTCTGTAATAAAAAGCTTGTTCTAACTTAAGGGACAACCTCCCTTAAATAGGCAAAATCGGAGTGAACAATGTCATGAACAATAACAGGTGAATAGTGATGGATGAACAGTGTTGAGTGAACAGTGACAAGTGAACAGTGACAGGTGAATAGTAAAAGATAATTTTTCTTCTTTTTGACTCAAGATTGTGGGGAATCATCCGTAGAGATCAACAAGAGGCCTACAAATTTAGGGTCTAGGCCACACATTATTGGTGTCCTTTGGTGCCAAAAGAAACCAATAAGCACTATCCTTCAGAAGTATTGGCATTTTTGTCTTCAAATAAGCACTAGTATTAGGAATCTTCAGAAGCATCATATTGGTGGGAAACAGGCTTTTAGCAGTAATAAATATTGAAGTGTTTTGGCCGTTATGCAGGCCAGACAAATAGGAGAATCAAAATCTTCTGCCAAATCTGAGGTATCTTGAAACAGTTTCGGATTTTTAGCAACATATTCTTCAAAGGCATTGAAGTATTTTGGCCTTTGTGCAAGCCAGTCAAATAAGGGGAAGTAACAACAGCTTCAAATAGTAGTAACCTAAGGAGCAAACTCATTAATTAGTGGAAGGAGCATCGGATGGATATCCATCATAAGGATCCCATAGGGCATTATCATCACATGCTTGCTCATGATAGATAGCATATTTATTACATAGTCCGCAATATAGAAGTGGCTCAAACCTTGGAGTTTTTATTGGGATGAGAAGACTTCTTGGATTCGGATGATCTGCTATCCGTAAGTGAACAAGGGCATTAACATAGGGTTTGAGATCAAAAATAGAGATTCTATTTGTGCTTCCTATGAAATGATAATTTTTCCATAGATTCTTAGCAACTTCAAGAATTTGATTATTAAAATAATTTCACCAACATTCGGCAAGAGCAAAAGGATCTTCGAAGGACAATTGAGAATTCCCTTCAAGCCATTGCCCTTGGTAAGTGTGACCATTGATGAGAATGAGATGTTTGGAGAGCTGGACATTTATCCAATTATCTCTTTCCCATATTGGCAAAGTACCCCAGCATCTGATGGAAACAAAAGGTCTAGTGGAAGAACTTTCAAATCCTTTAATAGCAGTTTGAATAATCTGTGGAAGCTGATTAGCCTGTTTATGGCCTGTTAATTTTACGACTAAGGTGGTGCCAATGACGATAAGAAGGGGACACAACAAAGGAGTATCAAAGTTTCGGGTAGACACGAACAGAGAGACAGAAAACACAACCACACTATCACCGGCCAGAAAAGAGTGGCTCTGATACCATAAAGGGGGAAGGGGACGCACAACTAAAGGGAGAGAGACGAAAGCACAGTGTAATATGATGAAAGTAAATGTAAATAAATAAGTTAGAACAATAATAAGGCGGTAGAACCAGCCAAGCAGTATATATCAAAATAATTCAAAGTAAATGAAAGCAATAATTCAAAATAAATGAAAGCAATTTAGAATCGTCCGAGATGGCAGTAATGGTGGGTCCCATAAATACGTACTCCTCCCTTTCACATAATGGTGGGTCTTATCATGAATTTAATTAGTGGATCCTACCATTCATGTGAAATGAGGGAGTACGCATTTATGGTACTCCGGGAGTACACAATAATTTCCCCTCATTTTGTATATAAATACGAAATTTTATCATTATGATAGTTATTTATTAATATTTATTATGATTTTGTATTTATGTCGGGCTAATAAATATATAATTATGGTAATTATTAATAAGTATTTATTTTGATTGTATTTATATATGAACTAGCTATTATATTATTTAAAGAAATTATGATGCGACAAGATTCTAATTGAGGGGTTAAATATAAAATAACATACAAAATATATATGGAATGAACACCATAGATTCTTTTTTTAATAGAGTTTAACCTTTGAGAATTGAACCCCGTATCTCTTATTTAATTATTAGAGACTTTACCAGTTAAACTAACTGGAACACACTTCTAATTGAGGGGTCATATATATTACTGTAGAATATTAATGTGTAAATTTGTAAGGTCTCAAAAGCTTACGTGACAAAATATTATAAAGTCAACTTGTGGGGGCCAAGTAATCAGGAAGTATTATTAAAAACAATATTAACTGGGCCTATGACCCTATCCGAGGACGTTAGAACGTCCGAGGAGACCCACATAAAGTTATAAGGGGAACCGAATGAAAAGAGGAGTGGATACCATTTAAGATGGGTCCAGTATTCGTCCAAGGACAAAATCCTTCTCAGCAACATGTGTCCGAGACCAACCTGAGCCCCGTATCATCACAGACTTACTTCGAAGCTACGTTACCACTAAAGGAGGGACATTGGGCCAAGGCTAAAGAAAGAAAAGATAAACAAATATCTTTAACAGTTGTTGCCTCTGCATTAATTGCCTCTCAACCAACTCTTTGGCCGCATTAATGTGAAAGTGTTACCTGAATAGTGATAAAGTAGCCTTACAGCTACTGGTTGAAGATTCTAGGAAGTGTTGGATGAGATAGAAAGGAATCCCCCGAATCCAATCTACACGTGTGTGGTGAGGATGATACCAGGATGGCGGTATATAATATGGAAGAATGCATTGAGGGAAGGGCATTGAAAATCCTGTACAATATTACCTTTAAGAAAAGGCAGATAAAAGAAAGAATGGAAGCTTTAGCAAAGGGAGATTGTTGATAGCACTTGCATCAAACCGTCTTAGAACGTTAAACCTAATCATTTTTCTTCTAGGATAAATCTAGTTCTTCTGCCCACTCTCTAAAAATTTATTGTTCGGGCCGTTAGCGTTTGAGCCTAAACACGTTTTGGGTCTAAAACAATTTCAGTCCCCACACAACTAAAAATCAAATGGTATTTAGTTATATATATATATATATATATATATATATTATAGATTATAAATGACATAAGTCATGAGTTCCAGTTAACTAAATTGGTAAAATCTATCGATGTCCAATAAGACATATGTGGTTCAAACTCATCTATAATAAAAACTAATTAATGTTTTGACCTAATGATAAAGAGCAAAACCATGGAGTGGACACCATAAATTAAATTTTGTCATATATATATATATATATAATGACACAATTCAAAATGCAATGATATATAGGTGTAAATAAGTTAAAAAAATGAGCCAATTTGTTTATAAATACTTTGAATTTTGAGAAAAAAAAGAAGAAGATGTAGGTTCATTTATTTATCAAACATGTCGAGTTCATGTTTACAGTTTACCCTTTAATTATTTAAAGGCAAGTAAAAAAAAACAATGTGTTAGTATTCAAATTTTATACTTATTCATAATTATAAACAATCCATTTTATAATAAGTTTTTGTATAAATCCTAAGAATACAATATTAGTTCATTTTTGTTTATATATTAAAATTATTCTATCTAATTATCTCAAATAAAATATTCCCAAGCATAATTTAATTATCAGTCATTAGCATAGATTATATTCATAGTATTGATTTATATGAGAAAACAATTAGTTGATCAAGTATTTCATATACAAGTTAGAACTTGTTAAACTAAATAATGAACCAATTAAAATTTTGCAATCTAATTTGGTGATGAGCTCAAGCTCATTGAATATTTGATACTTCACTAAGGTAGTTGGACACTTAACCCTATCCCCCTTTTCCCATATTATGCTTGAAAATACGTAAAAACTTAGCGAAACATCAAATACATAGAAGCAAACATTATTTACACAAGTATCTTGTAAATGATGAGTTTCAGTTAGCTTAATTGGTGTCGTCGAAAAAGAGATATACCATCTACATTATAAAACTAATTGGTGTCTTAGCTTGATAATAAAAAATAATTATTATAAGTAAAAATATCTTTAGTATAAGTGAGCAGAAGAGCAAGACCGATTCCTTTGGGCTATATGCCTCATAATGAACAAATGGTTTGTTTCCTGTCTGACTACAAGTCATTCCTTGAAGCCCAAGTCAGTGGATGAGTAAGAACAGGCCCAAAGGGTTGTGGATCTATTTATGGACGAAAGAGCACTTTTTTCTGTATCAGACCATTAGACAACACTCGGCCCCGTTAGGCCATTAATCTTATGTCTCTAACACAGGCGACTTGAAGGGCCCAATGGCTCTATTAATCACGGAAGATATATAGGCCAGAAATGTTATGACCACGAGCCATCCATGAGTCAAAGTGAAAGGCCACAAGAATCATGTGCTACACAACCTAACTCATGGCCCAAACATATGATGAGTTCAAGATCAAAAGAAAAGATTATAGAGATTATGAAATTTTTATTTAATTTCATAATAATTCCTATAAAAAAAAATTTTCATACCGATTGAGCTAGTAAATTTTTATTGGTTCTCAACAAACACTAATAAATCAACAGTTGCGAATTTTGTGTGTCTATAAAAGCAAGGCTAAAGACATAACAAATTTCACAACAATTGAACTGATAAGTTTTTTATTGGTTTGCAACAAACACTAAATAATGTAGTTCCGAATTTTTTTGTTTGTTTGTATGTATTTATAGACTTTCTCATTGGTTAGTGTGTTTCCTATGCATTTTATCAAAGTGTTAGCTTAGGACACATGAATTGAAGGGTTGTCTTAAAAAATAAAAGATAAATAAATAAAAATTGTGTCTATAAATTTTCTCATTGGTTGGTGTGTTACCTATGCATTTTATCAACTCTTTAGCTTAGTACACATGAATCTAGGGGCTATCTTAAAAAAAAAAAATTAAAAAATTAAAATTGAGTGGCTGTAAAAAGGTTTAAGGAGTGAGTTAAGACAAGCACCTGAAAGTGGCAAAAAAGATCAAGAGAAAAGCTCCCGGCGAGGATCGAACTCGCGACCTTTCGCTTACGAAGCGAACGCACTACCACTATGCTACGGAAGCTTTTTGACGTCGCTTGTCACATGATAATTATATATAACCATTATCATGTCCTGCTAAAACCCTCAAATACACCATGCCAATGAAAACCAAAGGCTTTAGCGTAGGTAGAACCCGCCCACAACAACTCAAAAACCCAGAACTGAGAACTGAAAGCTGAGAGAGAGAGAGAGAGAGAGATGTGTGGAATAGCTTTGATCATCTCTGGAACTTGTATTGACTTGTCATCTCTGCTTCTCGACTCTGTACCTTCAGCCTCCTCTACTTCCATTGATGACCAAGTAGGTTTTTCTAGTTTTAATTTTTATTATTATATTTTTAAATTCTTGTTTGGTCAACATTTTTCATTTTTCTATTTAGAGAACAAGAATTTGATATTAACAATGTGTCATAAATTGTTTCATAATTTAATTTGATTTTTAGACCCAAAAAAAGAAAAGAAAAAGTGGAGCAATCAAAAATATGTACCAGAATTCAGTTATAGTATTTTGTATTTTTTTGGGAAATTTGAGGTATTATTCACTTATGGGGAATCTTTTTCAATTTTAAACTTATTGCTTTTTTGAGTGGAGTGATAAACTACTGGTTGTTCAAAAAGTTTGAGTTTTTAATAATACTTCTCCTTATGTGTGGGCCCAGACTCCCCGACATGTGGGTCTTTAAATGGGGGTAAAGTGGGGACATCTTTAAATGGGGGTAAAGTGGGGACAGTGTTTGACTTATGCTCATCTATTATGATTTAATTATATTTAGACAAAAAAAAAGTGTACCATAATTCAATTAATAGTTTTTTTTTTGGATTGTGGGGTATTATTCACTTATAGGGAATATTTTCAATTTTAGAATGATTGCTTTTGAATGTGGGGGGAAGAGCTTGCTGTAGATATTGTCTATATGAGTGGCAAACTGGCAATAGTTTTTGGGTGTGTGTTTTGGTTGTTTTTGCTAAAGGGCTATGACTCTGATGACATTATTTCTTGAAACACAAGAATTGAGTGGAGTGATAAACTGCTGCTTGTCCCAAAAGCTTGAGTTTTTTGGAAATTTGATTAATTTAATTATTTATTAGTTACTAACACTCGTCCTTACGTTTGGGCCAAACTCCCCGACACATGGCTTTATAACTTTTTAAATGGGAGGTAAAGTGGAGACAGTGTTCGACTTATGATCATCTATTATGATATCGTGATAAATTATCACTGATCCCAAAAGCTTAAATGGCTAGGAAATGGAAGTTTAATTATTTGATCCCAATTCTAACATGAAAGGTGATTTTGTGGGTTCAAAAGCCACTGGTTAGAAAATAGCATGTTGCAGTTTTTTTGGGGTTAATCTCTCTCTCTCTCTCTCTCTCTCTCTCTCTCTCTCAATATGTTGCTAGTGAAAGTATATGATTTAGTGTTAATTGAATTTTGATAGTGTGCTAATTATTTTATAACCCTTGCTGTTTCAAAAAAAGTGACTAATATTTTTTATTGGTGCACTGTGCATCAGCTGGTATTCTCGATAGATGATCTTAAAGCAGCTCTAGGGAGGAGGGGTCCTGATAGCTTGGGTAGCAAGAAGGTTTTCCTTTATTCAAAGACTTCAAGCTCCATTGAGGAGCGAGAAATTGTATCCTTCACTGGTGGAGAAGAGGCAAAAGAAAGGGACGAGTCCTGTTCACAACGTGTTGAGGAGAAAAATGATTGTTGCTTTGATACACATGGACAAACTCGTGAGGTAGAGAATGGTTTTAGCATGTCCAATGTTGTGGCAGAACTTCACTTTATTGGTGCCACATTACAGCTCCGGGGGATAAATCCTATCGTACAGCCCTTGATGGATACATATGGGAATATTTTTGTGTATAATGGTATGCTTACTTGTCTCTTAATGGATTAGATCAGAGGGATTTTATTCATCATGGTTTGACCTTTGTGCTGCATATATTTCTTTCACACACTTTTGGCCTATTTTGTTACACTGAGTTTTTGTTGGATATGGGTCCTACTTGTGTTTCTTGTTGGTACATGACATTCTTCAAGTAGATGTAATCTCATATTTTTTGATTGGTTATCTTTATTTTCATTTTACTTTGCTTAAAAAATAGGCAGGGCAAAAGTATAGCTATACCTAGAAAAAGGTGAGGCTTTAAAAAGATGTACATTCTAAGTTATTTAAAAAAAAAAAAAACAATGTACATCCTATTTAAGGATGAATAAGCTAAATTAAACAAGAAATTAATGATCAAATGCATTTGATTTTATATAAGACACTTGATGTTTAAAACTGGTCTCTTCAATTTCATTCATTTAGTTTTCAGATATAATCTTGGGTTCTGATTTTATGTTCTACTTTGAAGGAGAAATATTTGGAGGAATTAACATTGATAGTGATAGCAATGATACTGAAATTCTAATGCAAGCTCTTGGAAACTGCTGCTCGTGCAATTCCCATTTGCACACAAGAACAAGCTACTGTCTTGAAAAAGGAAAAAGTTCTGTTCCAGAGGTTCTCTCTACAATTAAGGGGCCATGGGCTGTCATCTATTGGCAGGTAACTCTGAGTGGTAAGTTTCTATTTATTTCAATTAAATTTTTGCAGTATCTCTCGTTACCAGAATCTTATTTCTGAAGTTTACTTGTCACATTATGTATAGGAAAGTTCAAGAACCCTGTGGTTTGGTCGAGATGCATTTGGCAGACGGAGCCTTCTTGTTCACTGGCCTACTTTGGAGGACCATCGGTTCCTGCTATCTTCTTTATCACCATTTTCTTCCACTGAGGAGAGTTCTGGTATACTATGCTCAGTAGAACTTTACTCATTTGGTTCTTAGGGTTTGGCTTATGTTGTTTAGTGCATTGTAATGATGATTGATAATACAGTGTGCTGAAGCTGATTTCTGTTCTGGAGTAATTCTGAAACAAAATGTCAAGTAAATTATGCATGTTGTTTTATTTTTCATTCTCCCATTTCTATTCCTGATCTTTAAACATTGTGTGATACAATATTTCTTCACGCCACTCTCCTTGTATTCCATGTCTTTTCCTTTCTGAAATTTTGTTCTCCACACCAGTCTCCTTGTGTCTATTAGTTCAGATGTACACATTGCTTTAGTGGATCTCACTACTTTGAAAATAGATTCCCCTCTAAACATTGCTTAATATGACATATCTCCAAGCTGAGTGAATTTGGGCAATCTGAAAAGACATGCTATGAACTTTTATATGTATTAGGTGATCATAGAATGTGCAGGGTGGGAGGTGTTCTTTATGGAGTGTTGCTTGATAAACCTTCTTTTTGATAATTGTAATTAATGGCAAAGGAAGAGCGCTTATTGGCAAGACTCTTAATACAGCTGTTCCTTATAATTAGCCATAGGCTTTATTGAGCCAAAGTGAGCAAGTACTGCCATGAATATATATATATATATATATATATATATATATATATATTAAGGGCATTGCATACATGTATATTGCTTTCCAAATGCATAAGTTTTTACCATTGTTGCATTTAGTACCATTAAAATTACAAGTATATTAACCCACAAGTCCCTTTAATTTTTCTTGCAGTTTGTCAATTTTTGACTCTTGATATGAGTGAGATTTTTATATCAAGTGATGTTATTTTAATCCAGGCTTTGAAGCTGAAAATGAAATTAACAACCACAATTTCTGGGGAGAGCTTACATGTGGGATATACAGCATATCTTTTGATGCTCCAAAATTGGATGGGTGCCTGGTTGGTAAGGTCAGAAAACATGAATGGACAAATTCCATGCTAAAAGAACTGATTGTTTGGGAGAGAACTTCTGTTGAACCAAAACCCGAAGATTTATACTCTTCTCATGGCGAGACTCTTATGGAGCAACATGATGTGCATTCAGCTTGTTCAAATATATTGCCATCCAAATCAGGTGATTTTCATACCATTCTGTAAACAGTTGCATGTGGAACTTCCAAATTTTAGTTAAAATATAAACTACTTACCATTTTTGTCTCATGAATATGATTAGTAATTATAATTGTAGGTTTTGTTGTAATGATGCTGTAACTGTCGTTTTGTATTGATTAAGTAGGGCCCATCCAAGCTTCAATTTCAGGGATGGCAGAGACTGTACTGTTTGCTGTAAGGGAATCTGTGATGCGGCGCACTTCACTGCATAGAATATTTAAGGTTCAAGATCTGATTGAACTGAATTACATTTGCATTAGTTTCATGCTATAGAGTAGTGGGACAGATATTTTTCTTAAACATTTTATTGTAAAATGGAAAATTAGGGAATATTTTCCAACTAAATAACCTTGAGTAGGCTCAATTATTTCTTTTTTGGGTTATTTGATTTATTTCCTTTTGTATTAATAGAATTCTTTTGACATGAAATGCATAGGCAGTTACTTGTGATATAAGACAAGAGGTACTCACACCAGTGGCAGTTCTTTTCTCTGGAGGATTAGATTCTATGATACTTTCAGCATTACTAGATGAATGCCTTGATCCCAGCTGTGAGTGTTCAGTAAAAGCTACATTTATTTATTTTTCCCCCTTCTTAATGTTCTGTGTTATATTTGTATGAATCTCAATGAGCTCCAATTTTTAGAGTTGAAACTGTAAAGCTAAATAATGACATGCATTATAAAATCCTTTTGTCAATCGTACCTGTAAGCTCATGTCCTATCAATTTTAATGACAGATGAGATTGATCTACTTAATGTGAGTTTTGATGGTCAGTCTGCTCCTGATAGAATCTCTGCCAAGGCAGGAGTAATGGAGTTGAGAAGAATTGCACCCTTGAGAAGGTATGGACTATGATTTCCCATACTAAAAGGCTTTCTGTGTAATGAATTTCTGCAATTGTCTTGCCTTGTGCTATCAGTTCACATGATATTTTAATTGCAGGTGGAAACTTGTAGAGATTGATGCTGATTTATCAACATTGGACCTTGAAACAAAGCACGTCATGTCACTAATAAATCCTGCAAATACTTATATGGTGCAAAGTTTCTTTCAACAGATAATGCAGTTTTTCCTTATTCTATATATGTTTTGTTTTAAGCTTCCACTGAATCAGATAAATGGCCTTATAATCTTATGTTGTTCTAACTTATACATGTTTCCTGACATTATGGGAGGACATCATAGATACACATAATTATCCCCTTCGCGTCTTTTCTTTGCTGATTCCTCTCAATGAAATTTTCCAATACTTTTGATGTTCCTTTAGCATAAGCTTTTATTGTAATTCACCCTTAGATCTCAAAGGTGTCTTATGATCTTTTAGCTTAATTTGTCTTTTATTTTTTCCCATGAAATAACAAAATAACAGAGTAAATGTCATCTTTCTAGATCTCTCTTCTCACCAACATAAGTGCTATTGATCTGAATGGATAGAGTCTTATATCTTATTTAATATTGCAGGACCTGAATATAGGAATAGCTTTATGGCTGGCTGCTAGAGGCAGTGGCTGGGTGTATGAAGGAAATAACAATAATTTTGATAAGGATCTTCAGTGTAATGAACGTGTGAAATACAAGTCAAAGGCCAGGATTGTCCTTGTTGGTTCTGGTGCTGATGAGCAATGTGCTGGATATGGTAGGCATAAAACAAAATATCGAAAGGGAAGGTATGCATTTTTCATGAATAAATTAAATAATCTTGTCACTTTTTTTTTTTTTTGCATGTTTGGAAACCAATTTGTGTGTGTATTCACGCATGTGTGGATCTGTGTTTATGTTCATGTAATTACTTTGCTGTAAAGTAGTTCTTTTGTTAATATCAGTGTGTATCATATAGGTCTTGAAGTTGCTGTAATATTCTAACCTGTTTTTGAATATCATATAAGTCTTCACCTACTAGCAATTTAATGTGTGGAACTGGCTCCTAATGCTTCTTTCAAGAGGCTGTAAAGAATCTGTGGCCCCTAGATACTTTGCTGCTAAAGTAGGTGAATGTTATCACATTATAGTAATGAGAAAATAAGTGTGGTAATAAAATGGTTGAGAACCTTCAAACAAAATTTAGTTGCTGAAAATTTCTGAACTTGGGCCTCAGAATCTAGGCAGGCTCCTAAAATTTCTTTTGGTACTTGCATTGATCCTTGTCAATTTGATAGCTAATCATGACCAAATGATGCGGCAGAAAAGAGTATCCTGATATATGCACCTGCTGCCGGTACAACCCTTTGGCAAGCTTACTTAAAAAAAAAAAAAAAAAGCCTTGGCAAAATCAAATTGATTTTGGACCAATGCCTTCAGAAATACTGTATTCAGCTTGTTTGTATGTGAATGCGCATGCATGTGCGAGGGTGTCTGTGTGTGTGGTTCAGTGGCTACTGGGCTTCACTAACAGGAACTGTATTCTTCTGTTGTATGTATTAGTTTTAGTGCCCGTTTGGCATTCTATTTTGAAAAGTAGTCTTTTTTTAAAAACTTCACTTTTTTTCTAGATACAGGCTTTTCAAACAATCCATTTTCAGAAGGCCGAAAAAATAAGCTGTGCCAAATGGATCCACAGGAATAGGGTCTTCTGGAATTTCAGTACTAAATTCATTCTAAGAAACTGAAAGAATTACCAGCTTCCTGTGCATTATTATTTGATTTTCTCCTATTTAGAGCAGCAGTGATTTGATATCATTCATTATATTCGTGACCTATCACTGAACCAAGTAATGTTTGGAGTAATTGATGTTTATATACCTACTCGTTTTGGTGGTCTCGTATGCTGTCTTCAGTTGGCTTGGGCTACATGAGGAAATGAAATTGGACATGCAAAGAATTTGGAAGAGAAACCTAGGAAGAGATGACAGATGTATTGCTGATAATGGGAAGGAGGTATTGCTAACATCTTGGACAAAAACAATTTCTTACATCATTGACTGGTCACATGTGGCAACTATCTAATTCTTCCTTTTCTGCTTTTTAAAAAAGGCTAGATTTCCTTTCTTGGATGAAGATGTTATAAGGACTTTGCTTGATATTCCTCTGTGGGAGATTGCCAACCTTGATCAACCTAGTGGAATTGGTGATAAAAAGATTCTGAGAGAGGTCAGTGCTATATCTTTTGTTTAGTTTACATTCTCTGTCGTGCCCTAACATATGAGACATGATACGGGCACAGAAATATGGTTATGTACATGTTTCTGAATATATATATATATATATATATATCATCTGGGAATGTGCCGGCATACGTGCATGTTTTGTAAGAGCATCTGCTTCTGGGTTTTATGCATGATATTTACTTTTGTACTTTACAATGCATAACACTATATAATGTGACTGAATTCCTTCTATGCCCCAGAGAAATGTAGTGTTAAAAATGAATACAATTTTTTTATTAAGGAAATGGCTTTGTAGTTGTTGTCAACATGAGTATTGTGCTGATGAGTATTTGACAAACCATCTATAGGGAGAAGTTCCATATGTTGCATTGTAGCATCTCAATCTCTATTGATATTATATTCTCGAATTTGGGGAGTCATCTGGCTTAAAATTGGTGATGGTTGGGATTCAAGTGATAGCCTAGTGGTAATGGCATCCTTTGTGGTGCCCCATACCTGTGGTTCGAAGCCCACGTCCCCCTTTCCCCTATCTACCTATCTCAAAAATTGGTGATGGTTGAAGGAATATGATTACCATGACCGACAAGTTGAAGCTGTGTGTGGTGGAAACTGAAGGTTGTCATTTGAAAATATTAGACCATAATTTGGTTAAATGAGTAACTGTTTATTCATTGCCCATTATTATACCAAAAGATATCTTGTTCATGGTTATAGTTGAGATGTCAAGCCAAACGTGTGGGTGACATAAAGTTCTGTGGAAAGAAAATTTATTGCTGTCTAACAGGATTTAACTTTGAACTTCTCTATTACCTATCCAAAAAAAGAACTTTGAACTGCTCTATTGAATGAAGTGGACTCTGATGGAGTGTAGGGAATACAAAAACCTTATATGGGGTTAGGGAGACATTCTGGTTTGATCCAGGTTGAAGTTTCTTGAGGTTCCATTCCAATTCATCATCTTGCTATCTTAATATAATCAAGGGGAAATTACACTTTTCCACCTTGAACTATACCCCATTTTACACTTTGCCTCTTGAACCATCAAAATGCACGATTGACCCCCCAAAGTTATAACTCTGTAATACTTACCCCCCTATCGGCTGTTTTTGGGTTAAGTCTAACGGAATTTAGCATTAAACTACCAATTTGCCCCTTCCTCCAAATCATACGGTAGAGGGTAGCCAAGCTAACAGTGCTTAGTTGGTCTTTTTGGATGATCAGAACTAGGACTAAGACATGGCCCAGATTCCCATGGGGGACAACAGCGGCGAAATCTTGGACAATGGATGAAAGCCTGATCTAGCAAACCAATGCCTTAAGCCACTCAGCCATGCCTCCAAGTTGTTGATCAAAATTTGATCTGCAGGGTCTGGTTGGTTGCCCAAAGGATTATTGACTCCGATCAACAGTGTAATCCATTATTCATGAATTCAAAATAGTATCACCTGACTCATCATTTTATTAAGAATAGACTCATATCGTCTCAACTCAAAAGGAATTATTCTCCCATGTAATAAAAAATTATGAAAAAAAAACCTATGATTTTGTACCAGCTGGAAACAGCTGAAACAATCTGTATAGGCTGAAACATCCTGGTATTTAAACCCGATACATTTCAAGGGTCTAAGTGTACAGGGTTACTAACCAGTATGAAATCTATTGACCACTGTAGCTGGTATGGTACAGTAATTATAACTTTGGTACTGATTTCTCTTTTACTGTTATATGCAAAGAAATCTTACATGTTCATTTTTGGATTTGAAATCCGTTACTAAATCAATGGCTCTCAATTCAGGCTTAGTATCTCATGTCATGAATCCTGGCCAGATGTTTAATTGTTTGTGCATTATGTTTGTTGAAGGTTGCTCGATTGCTTGGTTTATATGAAGCAGCAGTTCTGCCCAAAAGAGCAATTCAGGTATGCATACCTATACAGATGTTATAACATTTAAATGTATGAATTGCCATGCTTTGGGTTTATGCAGCACTTAGCACTATGAATTCTTTTCTTTTTCTAGGTAGATAGTAATATCACTTCTCAAGGGGATGCTGTGTTTTTTAAATTTTACTATACATATAGCATTTAACAGTCAATCTTTCTGATTATGCTATTATCAGCATTCTGTCGTTTTGAACAATGATTAAATCCATAGTATCAATTGGACTAGTTTTCTAGTTATAAAAATCTCTCTGAATTGGTTCTGCAATGAAGTCGTAAGTCAAATACATGCAAAAGAACTTTCAAGCTGGGTTAAGTACAAATTGTTCATGAGCTTTATCTAGAAGAAAGTTATGTTGCTAAACGCTATTTGATTCTTAAGTGATTTACTTTTTTTCTCAAAAAAAAGAAAAAAAAAGTGATTTAATCTTTGTTCTTTACTGGTGTAGTTTGGTTCAAGAATTGCGAGGGAGTCAAATCGAAAGAATTTTGGTAGTAACCGTGCGGCAAATCAGGCGTCTGCTGGAAGTGCAGTAATTCAATTGCCATCAAACTTGACTTAATACCGCCCTTGGGTTAATTCTTCGCATGTGTTCCTCTCTTTCTTTCTGGAGCTTTGATCTGCTTCAATCTGGAGTTCCTGCATTTTTGGTCTCGGCTCTATAAATGAATGATGACAATGAGCCATCAACAACATTGTTTTTGTGCACATGCACACAGATCTCCGTTCCTCCAGCATCATAAAGCACCTTATTACTTTGTAACTAGAATTTAAATGATTTTGTTGTATGAATTGAGATTTGAGAAGATTTAGTCTTTTTAATTGATCCTGAGTTATTCTTTAATTAGAGTTGGAAGAGTCATTTCACAGCCATGGCTTTGACTAATTCTTACACTTTTGCATTTTATCATAGCCACCAGCTGAGCTTAAATAATGAATTATCTGACAATTAAGTGCCATAATTTCTGATTACAAGTCTCTGGTGAGAAAAATTGAAGCAACTTAGAAAAATTGAAGCAACTTGCATAGAAAGTACAAAATTATGCAGATTAGTTAGCTGAGGAAGGATGTCACCTTAATATATTTTTGCTGTTTATCATGAGCCATCTTATTTGTAAAAACCAGTGTATGGTTGATGCAATGATCTGCAGTTGATAGAATGGTTTTAGTCGTATTAGAGGTGACTACCCTCCTAGAATTAAAGGAAGAAAAGAGTATTTGGGTTAAATTCTCCTCCTTTGTTTATTCATCTTAACGCTTAAATACAATTAATCAAGATAACTCCTAGTCTTATGGTTCTATCACAAGATAGACCTCATCCTAATAACAACTTAATCAAATTTAAATAACAATTATCCTAACATGATAACAATTATCCTAACACAATAATAACTACTCCGTAAGGCAACATCACAAGTCCAATAACTTAGCCACTGTCTGACTCAGCGGCTGCTTCCAATTCCACATGTCCATCTTCTAGCTCCTTATGCCCGTGGGTCATAACAGTTGATGTTCAGGGTAAGCTGTACCTAAATTTTTTACTTTGAAGAGATTTATTTTTCTCTCTCCTTATTTATTGCAAATCATACTCATCCCAAAGTTTATGGGAGAAGACTTGTTGAATTCTCTTCTCGAGGAAGCTCGAAATGTCAAGGATAAGTTTCAGATAATCTAGTGGCACACAACAACAAAGACCAATATACAAAGAGGCATCTTATCAACAAAAAAAAAAAAAAAAAACATACAAAGAGGCCAAACACTGCATGAAAATGAAACACTATCAAATTGCACTACATAAACCAACAACACCCAGAGAGTTAGAGAGAGAAGCCAAAATGTCTTTCTATAATAAGTTTCTTTTTGTTTAAAGAGTTTAGTCTTGTTTATTCTGTTCATTCTTTCATTGGATTAAATATGTTAGTCACATTATTTTGTTGTTTTTGTTAATTCTGGTTTGTTTGCAATGTTACATGTGAGGAATTTGCATCTGTGCTAATTTTATTAGAGATCTTAAATGCAGTATTTAATGGGTTGTATTATTCTATTTACAAGCATAGAAATCTTATCCTTTTACTAGTCTTCTTGGCTGGAATCATAAATGGGTTGTTTCTATAGGTAGAGTAGGAGTGTCATTCTTAATGGACGGAGTATAATTTTAGGAAAAGTATTCAGTTGGGGGGAGATAACGTTCCATCATTATTCATTAGGGATGTGATCAAAATGTCGTCCAGTTTGAATCTTGTTATTGAATATATTTTGATGGTCTTAATAATTAAATCATGAATGTCTAGATACAAGAACCCTTAAACTAGTTAAATTTTTTTTTGAGAAACAAACTAGTTAAATTATTATTGTGTGTACCATACATTTTTTTCACATAAAAGTAGACCTTACATGTGGATCTTGCACATAAATCCACATTTATGTGAGAGAAATGTTATACCCTAAGTCTAAGCCTACATAATATTTTCTCAAAAACTAGCCCCTAAGTCTGTCTAAATATCCATTATACCATCATCGAGCACTTAATATATTCATTTGCTCAAGGTAGCTGCATTTTTTAGCCTTCATAACAGCTCGTACAAAATTTTATTTCATTTTTTATTATTATCTATTTTAACATAAGAACCTATTTTTTTTTCTATTTTAAAAAATCACTTTTCAGAACATTTATATCAAATTATTTATTCCAAACTCCATTTCATTAAAATATCAAATTTTTTTGATTTTTTTAAGTTTTTCAATTCTCTGCACATGCTACAACCACCATCCACTCTTTTCCTACATCATTGGGAAACACAAAAAAAGAATAAAAAAACAAAATGCGCAACCGCAATGCTTGTGTATATTTGCACAAGTCTGGTAGCAAACATGCGTTTTGCACAATTGATGTGTAAGTTGATGTAGGTAATTTTTGGGTTTGGTTTAGCAAAATTTGGGGCTTATGCTATTTTACATACACAGATATGAATGCTCTTAATTGTATGCTTCAACATTGTTTTCAATAATCTAAACCCCAATTTTTTTTTTTTTTTTTTTTTTTTTGCCCTAGGTTAATTTTTTGTGATTGGTTCTTAAACATTTTCCCATGTCTTCACTCACGTACTGCATGCAACCAAGCTGTGTGTGATCTATATCACCAAGTTCTTATGCGCACCATTGTGTTAGTTTGCATGTAAAGGAAAATGATAGATTAACTCCTCTTGTGTTCGTAGCTTATGGTATCATATTTTATACTAAATGAATTGGAGAATTCTTTTACTTTCAAATCAATTCCATATCAAGTTTCAGATTGATAGTAATTCCCATGAGAAAAAGCATCTTGAGCATCTCCTTCCACTATTGCATCGTGACATCTCTACCTTATCTGCACCGAGCTCATTGAGGCTAGTCAAAATGATGACTTACTACATGCTTTAGAGAGGAATATTTACTGCATTTCAGTGTTTTCATAATTTCATTTCAGTCATACATACATCATTAGCATGTTCACTGTTCCTGGATCAGCATTCTATTTTGAAAGGCATAGTTTGTCCAATATGCGTTTTTGTGTGTGTTTTTAGTACACGATTTGTCCCTCTTTAGAACCATGTGATCCTTGTAGGTGCTTGTTTGAACTTTTACAAATTTTGAGATATGAGTACCATCAAATAACTTGGGGCAGGTTTATTAAAGAGATCCTTATACTAGATATGGAAGAGGTTGGTTTCCTGGTGGAAAGCAATGAAAAATGTATCCCTGAGTGGCTAGAAGGTGTTATCAATATCATGCCCCATAGATTGCCATAGACAGGAACACACAATGATAAATATTGAAATTTGATGGTGATCATGAGTGAATGATACCAAATTTCAATTGCTTGGAAATTAATGCACTATTAAGTAGTAACTTCTTTTTTTTGGAGAAACTTGCCCAAGTAACTTTTGGAGAGATTTGGTAGGTATACCAATGGAGTGCTCTATTTGCTAATGTGGCACTTAACGGATATGTCAACAAACCATTAATGGAGAAGTTAATTTTACTAATAGAGATAAGTTTTAGGGTGTAAAACTCAATTAAATTCAAGTTAACTCCAAATGTTAGGAGTGTATTTTGCAATTTATCCAAAAACTTTTTATAAAAAAATTGATAGTACCCCATCATATATGAGTTTTGGAGATTTTTTTTTTTTCAAAATAACACCAATTTTAAAACAATTTTATTAGTTTCCATAGTTGCTAAACTATTTAGTAAACTAACGTATCAAGGGTAAGAGACTTGATTTCAATGAAAATTCACCGGGAAGTTGAGTTTTAAACCCTGAGTTCCACAAACGAAAACCAATAAGCCTCAGTCTCTTCTTCTTCTTCTTCCTCTTCTCCCTCTGAAAAAAATTCCACGACAACCAAAGAAATAACAAAAACACAAACAAGAGATCAAAGCAGAAACCACATGAAGCAAGAGATCAACCACGAACCCAGCGGCGAACCCAGTTGGTGAACCCACGAACCAGGCGGCGAAACCCACGAACCTGTGTAATCCTCAGGCGAAGGTCGTTTTCCCTCTGTTTCACTCTTTTTTTATTTGTGCAGAGCACACACAACACACACTGTGGGTCTCTGTCGAATCAAATGGAAAGCGAAGGCAGCAACATCAGCAACGACAACAAGGAAAACAAGCAGTGGAGAGCAGAAGAAGCGATAGCAGGAAACGCTGAAGCCCTTCAGGCACTCAGAGAGCTCATCACTTTTCCTCTCTATTACTCTTCACAAGCTAAAAAACTCGGTCTCAAAGTAAGTACTTACAAACAAACAAACAAAGACTCTACTTTATTTACCTTTTATTTCGTATTCAGTGATCTGAATCGTTGTTATTAATTAGTATTATGTTCTAGCTTTAGTTTTAGCCTAATTGGTTTCTGGGTTTGCTTCCAGTGGCCCAAAGGTTTGCTTCTCTATGGTCCACCAGGCACTGGAAAGGTATTTCTCTCTGCAAACTTATACATACATTTATATATTCTTTAATGGGTATTGTTTTGTTCAGACTTAAATATGTTCTGTTGTGAATTGGGATTCATTTAGCTTGGCCAAAGAATATATAGGTAATGGGATGCTTTTGTGGGAATTTATCAATGAAGTTTGAGGTATGTTTTTGGTCCTGGGCATGAGCATAAACTGCTTAGTCCGGCAAGGGCGAATGACCTTGGATTACCTTGGTAACTAGTTCTGGTGACTGGGATTAGTTGCCCGTAAATTTTACTGGGTAGAGGCGAGTCTAAAGGGCTCTTATTTAGAAAGGTTCCCTACATTATAAAAAAATAAAAAGGAAGTTTGAGGAATGATTTCCATTTTTTCCCCTATTGGGTTAGTGGCAATCAATTTTGTTTTCTTGAAAGATTTTATTTTGTGGCAAATGGAGTCCAATGGTGTGTGTGTGTGTGTGTGTTTTTTTTTTTTTTGGGGGGGGGGGGGGGGTGGGGGGGTGTGTTTATGTTAAATTCGGCATTTTTTTGTTTTGTTTTAAAAATGCAGCCTCAGGAAAGAAATGTGTGCGCACTTTTGATGAAATTGTTAATGTCTTGGTACAAGGTTTTGTTCTTGACATGTGGGCATTGTAGGTTTGTGCAAGTTTTGATTTTTTGATTTTTTCTGTTTAGTATTGGGAAGCTGGTTATCCTTCAAAATTTTCGGTTCAAGTTTTGTGTTATGTTTGGTTTACAAAAAGAAAACGAGAAACAAAGTGAAAATTTGTACTACAATTTTTTTGGGTGAATTTTCTGTAACTCATTCTTTTGCACAATCAATGGAGGCTGACTCTTTGCAGGGAATGATGAGGACAGGGTTCACAACTCAGTACATGTTCTTTATTTTTCTCTTTTTGCCTACATGTATGCGTATCTAGGTTTGTCTGTCTAATTCAAGTCTGAGTAGCTTATAGTTGGTGATGAGATGATGTCTTGGTTTGGTTTGCTTGTATTCGAAGTTATGAGATTAATTCCATTTTATTTTATTTTTATTTTTCTTGCTATCCTAGACAAGTTTGGTACGGGCAGTTGTTCAAGAATGTGGTGCACATTTAATCATTATCAGGTATGGGATCATCACTTATTTGTATGTTCTTTGCTTTAGATTTTGAAGACTGATCTTTGTGTGGTGCTGAAGCCTTTGTTCTCTTAAAGGTTTATAGTTTCATGTCCTCCAGACTTTTTATTTGTTTCATCATTTTATGATTGATTTTATTGTTGGGTGTGTTCTGCAGTCCACACTCTGTTCATAGAGCACATGCTGGAGAAAGTGAGAAAGTTTTGCGGGAGGCATTTTCAGAGGCATCATCCCATGCAATGTTGGGCAAGCCATCAGTTATCTTTATCGATGAAATCGATGCACTCTGTCCTCGTCGTGATTTTAGGTATGTAGATGAGAACGTTGATGTATTTGTTACCTCACCATTTGATGTATGGACTTTTGAACTGCACTTTCTATTAATATGCGTGGCAAAAAAATTAATAGCATAAGGAAATTGAGTACTTGAAGGTGTTATAAGGAGAGGAGAGGAGAGGAAGATTCTTTTTTTTTTTCCTCTGTAAGTTGGGGCTTATGATGTAAGTGGGTTGAGGTGGGTATATGCTTATTGAAAAATATGTTATTAGGTAGTGTTTTTTTTTTTTTATGATAAGTATAAAATTTTGATATATTAAGTAGTGTTGCAAATCAAGACTTTGTTAGGTTGGCTTTGTTTGAGTTTCTGGCCCTTTGGAATTGGAATTATTGTAGTTTCATTAGGCTCTAGTCAAGAGGGGTGGTATTATGAGTATCATATCCTTGGTAATTGAACTGTGGATGATGTTGATCATGAGCAATGAGATAAAATTTCTAGTGTCTTGTTGCAGTGTCTTGTTGATTAAATTTCTAGTGGCCAAAAACTCAAACTTTTCTGATCTCTATCTGCTCTCCAACACCTATCTTTTTAACTGTTCTGTGCATGCACATGTGTGTTGACATTTGAGGCACACTGCAGATATAATGCCATTTGCTTTTTTCATTATTTGCCTATAAGATGATGTGGAACATGGCATATAACTGAACTGTGTCCCTGTGACACTGATTGTAATGGCTGCACTAAGTGATGTTTCATATGCAGAAGGGAGCAAGATGTTCGTGTAGCCTCTCAACTCTTTACACTAATGGACTCCAGTAAAGCTTCCTCAAATTCTGCACCACAAGTTGTCGTAGTTGCCTCCACTAACAGGTTATTGTCTCTCTCAGATCTATAGAGTTAGAGTTTCTGCTGCTCTATTTTCCTACAAACTTGATTATTGTACATCTATAAAAGTTTCTTAAGAAATTTACTTTGTCAACATATTTTTCATTACTGGTTATTGACTTATAGAATATATTTGGAGTTGCTACAAATATATGATTTCAGGTTGCCTTAGCGCATTTTTCTGTAGCTTTCCTGCTGTAATTTTGTGATTTTTTTTTTTATTGTATCTTGATTATGGCAATTTCTTAAATTGAATTGTGTGAAAATTTTATAATTGGTTATTACCATTCGTTCTATGTCAAAGCTTATTGTGGGCAATGGGCTGTTGTTTCGTGGTGATTTAAACTTTCGAGTCTACCTGATCTTCTACAGAACTTAAGGCAATTGAATTATACTATGAGTTCAATATCATATGATTTCCAGTTCCAGTTCCAGTTCCTTTGTTTTGTACTGTTTGTATAAACCTTTAAATGTATTTTTAATATCTGATTTCTGTGTACGAAGAGTGGATGCAATTGATCCTGCACTAAGAAGATCAGGGCGCTTTGATGCTGAAGTTGAAGTTACTACACCTACTGAGGAGGAACGCCTTCAAATTCTCAAGGTTAGCATGAGTCTCTTAAATTTATGTGCCATCCTTGGGTCCATTATCCTATGACACTCATCAGTCTACCAAAATGCTGCCAGTAGTGCTTCAAACTAATTTTAAATCTTTTAGCTAGTTTGATAGGAGGTTGGATAGTTAAGTACACTATTATTGGCTGAAAGTTGACATTATTTGTGTTAATTAATTTTCAGCTCTACACAAAGAAGGTTCCTTTAGATCCCAATGTTGACTTAAGGACCTTAGCTGCATCTTGCAATGGCTATGTTGGGGCTGACTTGGAAGCTTTATGTCGTGAGGCTACCATATTTGCGGTCAAAAGGTCTTCTGATGCAAATGAAGATGCCAGTGTGCTCAGCTTAACAATTGAAGACTGGGAACATGCAAAAACCATAGTTGGGCCCAGCATAACAAGAGGTGTTACTGTGGAAATCCCAAAGGTGACTTGGGAAGACATTGGAGGACTAAAAGATTTGAAGGTTTGTAATATAAACTTCTCATTTTGCATTGAAATCCTCGTGGAACTCCTGAGGACACCTTTTTTTAAAATTCTTGGACAGAAAAAGCTCCGGCAAGCTGTTGAGTGGCCTATTAAACATTCTGCTGCATTTTCAAGGCTGGGAGTATCTCCTGTACGAGGAATTCTTCTCCATGGGCCTCCAGGATGCTCAAAAACGACCCTTGCTAAAGCTGCAGCTCATGCCGCCCAAGCTTCTTTTTTTTCCCTGAGGTTCGAACATTTTGCTTGTCCCAACAACTGATATGTAGCTCATGCTGCATTTTTTGGATGTTATTATATGCTTAGCATTGAAGTCCACCTGTTTTATGAATCACCTGCTATACGCACATTGAGATTACTCATCAGAAAATTAAAAAGAAGCATTTGAGACTGAAAGCTTCAAATTTAACTATCTGGTTTCTCAATCAAAGTGGTAGACAAAATAAATGTTTACCATCACAAAACAATCTTGAGATTAGCAAATGGGCTAGTCAATGAGCTGTACCGTCTGGAGAGATTTCGGGTAGTAAACAGTGGCCAAGGTGACTGAACCAATAATGAACTAAGATGTTAAAACAATCCCTTAATCGCTCTCAATCAAGCGAAGCACTTAACTGTAAAATCTGTGCAGAATTAGCTAATCTAGGGACTTGCATAAGAAGAGATCAACAAAGAAAAAAAATGAAGGATTTTCCTTATCTAATTTGAATAGTTCCTTGGGTTTCTTGCAATAACTATCAGTAAAATAATCTTCTCCTGAGTTATCTAAAGCCCATATTTCATCCCAAAAAAAAATAAAATCGGCCTTCCTAAAAAACTAACAAGCTATTGGATGAGTTTTTTTTTTCTTTCTCCCTCAATTTAACAAAATGATATTTCCAATGGCAAAATGTTCTCTTTGGCGCTCCCTAAATGGCTATTTTTGTTATCTTCAAAAGAGCCCTCCCTGACATTTGATCCCGTACCAGATTATGATTAGGTTTATGTCTGGCTTTGGCTTATGGTTATGAAAATCTTTATGTTCAACCTTTTAGATTTGTATGCCTTGGAAATTTATAAAGTATGAATCAGTGGTGCAGAATTGTATTCGATGTATGTTGGAGAGGGAGAAGCTTTGTTGCGGAACACATTTCAGAGAGCTCGCCTTGCAGCACCAAGCATAATATTCTTTGATGAGGCTGACGTTGTTGCTGCTAAACGGTTAGTTTGCTTGTGTCGTGTTGTTAATACATGCTAAATATGACTACCCTCCACGTGTTTTGACATTAGCATAGAACTATGTGGTGCATGCAAAGATATGTTTTGACACTAACCTCCACAAGCATGCCTAGACAAACTCTGTGGTACATGCAAAGATATGTTTACACAACTTAAGAATACATAATGTGAACTCAAGATTGTGGGGATGCAATACATGGAAGGATTGTGATGTAAGTGTTCACTTTCTGTTGGTTTCCACAGGATATCATGCTTGTCAATTTTTTTGTTTCAATTCTAGTTGTAAAAATTTATATTGGATAATTTGGATATTTTTACAAAGGACATGGGAAATGGAATCATTTTTTTTGCTAATTTTTTTTATAAATGAGTTCATTTTGTTTTTCATAATGCTTAAAATAAGACCATCTGTATTTCATCCTTTTATATGAGGTTTTATTTTTTTTTTTTAAATTAATCACTTACAGGAGGAAATTTCCATCAAATTTTCTAAAACCTTTTATTCTAAGGATTGATCTGTTCACTTTCAAATGATGACAGCATGATTTCACTTTGATTGTGTGTCTCCCTACGATTCCTATGATTCAAGAAGGACAGCACATATTACATCCTTTCTAGTATGTATGTGTTTTGCTGTTCTGGAAACCCAAAATGGTTGCCTGGTGATACAAGCCTGAACAATTAGGTGGTTGAACTGTGTCAGTTGGTCCACAAAATTCCAACAACCAGATTTTCTATAGAGAACCATTAACTATTTATCGCCATGCAGGATTAAGTATGATATCAGCTAGCCTGGTTTACTTGTTAACCAACTTGCCCTATACTACATGTAACCTTAATTTGGCTTGTTTCCTCACTCTCCAACACACCAACCCCCCCCCCCCAACAACAACAACCTTATTAGTGCTCAATGTTGCAAAACTATGATCGCGTGATGTATAAGTTCTGTTAAGATTTTTAATTAATGACTTAATCCAGTTTTTGCACTGAGAGCTAGGTTATGTCCTGGCTTTCAATGGAAGGTGTTAGGATGGGATCCAAACACAATTAATAAACTTGTAGGTTTTTTTTTCTTCCTCTATATGATTATTATTATTTTAAATGGCAGAGGTGGAAGTTCAAGCAGCAACATTACAGTTGGAGAGAGGCTTCTATCTACTTTACTAACTGAAATGGATGGTTTAGAAGAAGCTAAAGTAAGCATTTGTTCGCAATAATTATTTTATTTTCCAGTTATCTTAAAATTTTCTGTAGGATAAAATGGAAAGAGCTTCTAGTTTCTTTTCCTCTAATTCATGTTTATGCTCATTTTCTTTTTAAGGGAATTCTTGTTTTGGCTGCTACAAATCGTCCTCATGCAATTGATGCTGCACTTATGCGCCCTGGACGCTTTGATCTGGTAAGAAAGTTTGTTCACTGTGTCCTTCATGTTCATAGTGAGTATTATACTTGTAAAGTTGGTCTCTCTCTAGTTAGTGCAAAGTTTGAGATTATGAACTTCAAAATAGCAAGTTAGTGAATCAGTTTGCATCCCTGTCATCTTGCATGAGATAACACTATATTACTTCAGATTCCTGAACTTTTTGTGGTACTCTTTTATGTATGATATACTGTTCCAATTAAAGTTATAGTGTAGTGTGGGAAACAAGTATTGGTCTTTTTGTGGTTTTCCCTTGTTATTTTTCCGGTTTGCTTTGTGCTCTTTTTGCATGAGATAACACTATATTACTTCAGATTCCTGAACTTTTTGTGGTACTCTTTTATGTATGATATACTGTTCCAAATTTCCAATTAAAGTTATAGTCTAGTGTGGGAAACAAGTATTGGTCTTTTTGTGGTTTTCCCTTGTAATTTTTCTGGTTTGCGTTGTGCTCTTTTTGCTTAAGCAGTTTTTTTTCAATATACATCTTTCTTACTTATAAAAAAAAAAGTATTGGCTTGTTAGTGTCCTGTTGTTAAATATTTAGTTTTTTGGGTCTAAGGCAAGAGTCTTTTTTGACTTCTGTCTTTTTTTTATTAATGAAATTGTAGGTACTATATGTACCACTACCCGATCTAGAAGGTCGTTATGAGATACTTCGTGTACATACACGTAATATGAAAATAGGACCGGATGTTGATCTCAGAAGAATAGCAGAAGATACCGAACTTTTCACAGGAGCTGAACTGGAGGGTCTGTGTAGGGAAGCTGGAATTGTTGCTTTGAGGGAAGACATTACTGCTACTGTTGTGTGTGATCGGCATTTCCAGATTGTTAAGGATTCTTTGAAACCCGCATTAACAAGGGCAGAAATTGATTCCTATGCATCGTTTATGAAAAACCCTTCTGTGAAACGCTCTGGCGAGTTTGTATCTAGTGTCAAGAATGATAGCAAGCACAAAAAAGAAACATTGGGTCCATTATTTACTCTAAAAGTCGGTGTTGTAAGCTTTATCTTACTTGCTGCTGCTGCTGCTGCTAAATATTTTCTCACTAGTACTGATCAAACCCTACTTGAACTAGCTACTACCTGAAGAATTTGCTGGAGATGTATGCTATTTTTTTTGTTATAATTAGCCTTTTCCCCTCCCTAATTCCATAGTTTAATGTCACTACAAATTTATAAATTTAAATGTTATATCTCCAAAGATTTTTGAGAGTTCTTAACTAAAAGTGACCTTTATGTATTTTGGCTTCCCAGTGTAATGTTGAGGGTTATCTTAAAAAATAAATATACAAAAATTCATATGGCTTGTACAAAGTTTTAAATCTTTTTTGGGGGGCTTAAATGCTATACACCCTTTTGAGATTGCAATCTAAATTGGTCTTTCAACTATGAAAACTTATAATTTACACGTTCAAATATTACAATAATATTAATGTGGTCTATCAACATCGGTTAGAATTTTGTTTTTAACTTATACACATGATGTTGCTTTGGACAGAAAAAGGCATTGTTTTAGTCAGGCTAGACTGTAACAAAATTTGCACGTTAACATCGTTGTAATAATTGGGGCATATTAGAGCGACTAGACTGATTTAGATTTGACTCCAAACCTGAAGATTGTAAAGTGTATTTTAAGCATTTAGCCATGTTTTTTTCATTTGCATTGGTTATATTCAATTTTGAGCTATTAAAACATCCTCTAGTCTAACATTCCCATATAAGTCTCTTTCTAAAAGAAAATTAAAGCTTTTAATAAAATATGATCCACAATAACCCTGTATTAGCAGAAAGTGAGTACTTTTCTCGTTGAATTAGATTTAGTTCCAATGAATTGTCAGTTATTTCCATGATTCGTTGGCTAGAGCTAAGCACTATGAAAAAACTTGCTGTGGAAACCAAACTAAAAATGTACCTAACTTTCTTTCAGTCATTTCTTCCAACATCTTAAGTGCAATTACATCTTAAACACAGTAGCAATTACAAGGTTACAGTTCTGGGTATTAAAAAAGAAAATGATCGTAACAATTAAATGTAACTGAAAAACACGCAAAAATTTTGAAACTTGGATTTGGCTTCAAAGATAGGCCACATACATTGTCGTGTTGATCTACCTATCCAGAAACTAAAATCAGCTCCTACATTATGGCTAAAAGACCATATATCATTCTTTCTCAGGTTTTTGTTTCGGCTTAGTCTCGTGAACGCTCTCCACCGGAGGCAATGTCTACACACAATAGTAGTAGAATAAGACATATCAAACAGGTCATGCAGTCATGGATAACAAGATAGGACCAGTGTTTCAAACATTTTTATCAAACAGGTCATGGGCCTATAAAATATTTGGATATAACATACTGACAATGTGCCAAAGATTGAAATGGTTATGAGAGAGAGGCTTACATTTTTTTTTTTTTTTTCGATCTCACACACTTTCTCTCTCTCTAGCGTCGCGAGAAATATGTGTTTTTTTTTTTAATTTTTAAGGGCTTTCCTCCCAGAATTACTGGTGAACTTATAAGCAAATCAATAATGAAGTCTGAAAGGCCCAATTTGGGGGACCTCTTACGTTGAAGACTTGGCTCTTCTTCTTTTTTTAAGGTATTGGGCTTTAGTAGTTGGCTATTAATGGGTTAATTGGATCCAATGCTTAATTCAAAGCAAGATTTTCCCCCCTATTGGTTAAAGTCTTGTAGTTTTGGACCTCCATATTCAAATTTCAACTCCCCTGATTATTGAATTATAAAAAATAAAAAAAAAATGAGAAATTTTTATTTTTTTATAGATACCATTGACTTTTAATAATGGAATCACTCCATGATAATTACAATTTATCATTAGACTAATTAATTTTTAGTGCAGATAAAGTTCAAACACTAAATCTCTTATTTGATGACAAAATATTTTACCACTTAAAACCACCAATAGAAGAGAATTTAAGAGAAGATTTTCTCCTATTAAATAGTAGAAGTTTAATAAATTTATACATAAATTTTAAATAATAATAATAATAACTTTAGGAACTAATGTATTAGAACTTCAATATGTATTATGTTGGCAAACCATGATTAAAACATAGAGTCTAGGTTTAGGCTTGCTCAAAGTGTGATTTAATGTAAAATTGGAATCGAGTGATTACAGGATTTATTGGACAAAATTTGCAAAGCTCGATCAATAAAAAATTAGACTCCATTGATCGAAACTCGTGCAGATTTAATTTTCTACAGAAATTCCAATTCAGCCCAAACCCATATGACATGTAGGGTTAAGTGTTTTACTCCAAGTATAAAAGGAAAAACCCTAGCTACGTTTTACAAGTCTTTGGAGAGTTGTGTGTTGAATCTTTTGTGAGATTTGAGAGATGTTTACCTTCATACACACACATAGAGTTGTCAAGATCAAGATTTGCGTTAAGAACTTGATGATCTTTTCAGTTACTGCATAAAAAATTTTAAAGAAGATTCGAAACTTTTGAGCAGAGTCTCAAAGTCACAAGTAGGAGAACTTGTGGTTGCTATAAATCAAGAAAAGAAGTAGTCTGTGGACTTGAAATTGTTACATGGTCGTGGTAGTAAGTTTTTTACTCGAAATAGCAGTATAGCCCTTTATATAGTAGCTTAAAGCTTATCAAAATATAGGTCACGAGTACTTGTAGAAATATACCTTATCAAAATATATGCCTAAAACAGTGTAAAGAAACACAACTAAAAACTAAAAACATAATATAAATATCACCAAAAGACCCAACCAATACTATGTACTATCTAGTAGCAAGATGGCTTTCCATGTATCAATGAAAGTTGTTCACTTTGAAAAATGTTTAATTTATAATAAATACTTACAAATTGGTCGACAGTCAACATAATAACTATTATTTCAACACATAATAAATACATATTGTAATCTCTATTTTATGATTATTGATATATTAATGTGTAGGATTTTTTTTTGGGATAAGTAATGTGTAAGATTTATATATTAGAAAAGTCAAAACAACATTAATAATAGGATCCTTAAATACCTATGATATAATTTTTTTTTTTTAAAACCTCACTTTCTTTTATCACTGCACACTCTTAGTGCGATGATCTTTCCGGTTTCACAAATATAAGTGGTTGTGGAGTACTATGGGGGGCAAGGGTTGGGGTTATGTTTAGTAACGGTTTTTATTTTCTATTTTCAAAAACTTGTTTTGAGGAATATAATGAAAAAATGATTTTCTTGTATTTTTGAAATAAAAAACATGTTTGGCTAGTTGAAATTAAAAAAATTGTTTTTTGAAGAAAAAATTGAAAATACTAAAATATGTTGTTACTAGAATTTAAACTCTAATGCTAACTCATTAAATGAGACAGATTCATTAAATTAAATGCATGTTTTTATTGATTTTTTGAAAATTAGAAACTGAAAACAGCATTTTACATGTTTTCAGTTTCCTTCACAAATTGAGTTTTGAAAACAATTTTTGTTTTTTGTCCATTTTAGATTGCCAAACAAGTTTTAGTCTCAAAAGTAGAAAATTGTTTTTGGAAACAAAATATAAGGAGAAAAAACAAGTACCAAACATCCCCAAGTCTTCAGAAAATAGTTTCACACATATATACACTTAGATTATATTAGAATTGAATTTCTATTTTGAATTAAAAAAAAAGATTTCTATTTTGTATTTTTTTTAAAAACCATTATATGAAATTCAACCCATGCATTCTTCAAAAAAATTTTTTTTTTGGTTAAACACTTTTCACTTAGCATTTTACTGAACTTTATTAAATTAATATTAAAAGAGAGCTTTGCATTTTCCCGGAAAGGAGCACTGAAATTTCGGTCCTTTTTCATCACTTCCAAATTTCTAGGTCCTCTCCAAATTCTCTTCTCAGTCTTTTCTCTCTCTTCATATGCAAATTTCAGATTGGATTTCTACTCACTCTGATTCGACCCAATTTCAAAACCACGCAAGTCTCAGGTTAGGGATCAAGTTATTTCTTCTTCCCTAATTTCAGATCCACCTGTTCTAGCCCCAATCTCAGGTGCGTCTCCTTGATTCTCTCAGTCTCATCTATTGTTAAAATTTTGTGGAGTTTGATGTGTTGTTAGTTGTTACAGTCTTTTTTTGCTCTGATTTTCGGACTAAATTATTTTAGTTTTTTGAGTATTTTCTGGGTTTATGATGTTTGTGCTATTTACTGGATTTATGAAATGAGATCAAAACTTCAAATATCAACACCTAACCCTTAAAACTGAGATCTTTTGTCTTTATTTTCTGGGTTTATTTTATGAGGTCAAAGCTTTTATTTTTTCAACTTTGCATTCTTCTTTTATCTTCAGGTTGGGTTCGTCGGGATTTTTTAGAAAATAACTACAAAACCCAAACAATATCATTAGTTAGGAAACGTTTCAAACTAATTTGGTTTATAACAATTCGTGGCAGACTGGCCAGAAATTCAAACACACACACACAAAATTTGAAACATAGTATTTATTGTTGCTACACTTTTGTTGAGACACATCAGCGGCCACATCATCCACATATTCCAACAATTTCTCTCTTATTTTTTATTCTTCTTCTTTATTAATTTGTACATTACTATTGCATTTCCTCTTACCTTTTCCCCTCCCTTTCATTTCTCCACTACTCTCAACCTTAATGTCATTCGCCCTCAATCCCTTCCTCTTCCTTTTATTTTGGCTCTTCTTATCCCCAATCTCATACTACAAATTTGATAGTCTCACTTGCACTCTATACATATTTTCCCTACACAAAAAAGTTTATTACCCTCTATTTTTTGGTGGATTTTTTTTTTTTTTTTGGTATCTCTACTTTAGATTGATAAATTTTTGTATTCTTTAGAACTCTACTTTGGATTGATGCAATTTGGTTTGTGTTTTTATGTTGTTATCTTTTTTTTTTTTCCTTTTATTGTTAAATATTATCCTATTGCATTATAAAGATTGCATAGGAATATAATATTATTTTGTTGCATAACATAACTTTGATAATTTAGTGTTTATGAGTCATGACTATATCTTTTATTTTGACTCTTCTTTTTCTCATATTATTTTCTATAAATTTGCTATTCCCTCTCATATTCTCTCCTGAAAAAATGTAATTATTCTCTCTCTCTCTCTCTCTCTTATTTATTCTTTTTTGCAACTCTACTTTAAGTTGATGAATTATTGTATCTTTTTATAACATTATTTTGGGTTAATACAATTGGTGGGGTGTTTTTTGAGTTCTCCATCACAAGTCTTGTCTCTCCTCCCTCTTGTAGCTTTTGCTTGATTTTTATTTGACTAATATTTTGTTATTTTGGAAGTGATAATTTGAATTTATATCAAAATGAAATCTTTGTTGTGTATTTAAATGTGCCTGTCAACTATTTGAGTAAAATAAAGTGTAATTTTGTGATGCATTTTGATAATATATTTGAAACTTAAAGAGTTTAGTTGTACTGGAAACATAATGAAAATATAACGCACCATAACATAATTTAGAAAAATATGGACCACCTCAAAAAGGAATAATATCAATTAAACACATCCAAAATAATAAAATACCATATTTGCAAAGAAAAATAGATGGAAAATAATTTTAGAATTTGTTTAAGTTTATGGAGAACAGATTATCTTCCACAAAATTTAAAGAACAAAACATATATTATATTTAAATTACAAAATAATTAACATAAATAATAATAAAACATAAACATAACCACCATAATAATAACGACAAAAACTCAACATTTTACTCTCTCATCACTCTATTTGCTTATACGAATGTTTTTTATTTTTTTATTTTTTATTTTTTGTATTGTAATTAAAAAAGTAAGGTCAAGTTTTTTTAACTCAATGGATGGTCTCTATTTTGAAACATACACATCCAATTACAACCCAATTTTCATTATATGATTATGAATATCATAATTTGTATAAGTAACTTCTGAACATGCTTTTAAAAAATTTGTAGCAAAGAGGTACTTGCATAATTGAGGTCTTAGTGTAAAAAAAATTTCATAAAAATCATTTAGCTTGTTCAAAGGATTAATTTTTTTTTATTTTTATAATTGATGTAGTGATCATCAGCCCATTAATTGTTTTAACTTTGTCATGGTTTTACATTTCTCTAACAAAGTAAGGATAGAGTTGTATGGTCTCTTTAGGGGATCAAGTAAGGAGATATTACATGACAAGAATGGAAATTTGGAAGGTATTTGGGGTATATTACATAACAAGACTGTATTTAACCAATAAGTATAAAATAACTTTATACTTTGCTAGTCCTAAAGAAAGCTTCAATGGACATTGAACAACTTTTTGAGAAAAGGACCTTGAACAACTTTATTCTTTGCTTGGGATTAGAATTATGTAAACCCCATTTAAAAAAGAGCAAGGTTGAATAAGCGATTTTCTAGGAAACATTATGGATTCTATCTCAAACAAAATACTAATATACAAAACACACTCAAAATTAGCACTCACTACTATCTTTATATCAATACTATCATTAATCAAGCCGTGCATGCTCAAGTTCAAACTCAGGCACAATCCAATACAAGTATATTATAAAGCCTATTTAATAATTGAATGACTTAGTAAGATATGAGTTTGTTTTTTAAGCTTACTAGTTGCTAACCGGTGCGATGCACGGGAAAACTATTGATTATGAAAAAAAAATCCAATAATGAATGAAGAATTTAAGCTATTACTTAAAAAAAAAAATTAAAAAAAAAAAAAACAATGAATGAAGAGTTTAAGCTATCACCTATGCAATTTTTTTTTTGTGCATTTCAATTAGACTTTAGACAATAATAATATGGTTATTACTTCTACTATTTTTGGGCTGAAATAAGTTTTTTTTTTTTTCTTGAATTGAAATAAAGTTATTTGTTTACTATTTTTTTTTTGTCGGAATTTATTTACTGTTATAGTTAAGCTAAAATATTTAAAAATGATTATCTGATTATTTATTTAAAAGAAATATTTTTATAAAATGATGTAATGGCAGTTTTGTGAATAAAAAGGCATGTGATGGCATTGTAAAGGAAGTACCTTCCTAGAAACTTCTTTTCTACCCCTCCCAAGTGTCATAAATGTCATCTCATTTTTTTTTTTTTTTTTAAACTCTTTTCATCCCTCTTCTCAAACTACTCAAGCATCTGCAAATCTATATAACACTCTTCCTTCATCTCATCTTCTTCACTCAACTTTTTTTTGTTTTTGTTTTTGTTGTTGTTGTTGTTTTTTTTTTTTTTAAAATCGGTTTTCTTTTCTAACATCCGCACCATCAAATCCAAAAGAAGCTACTCAGTGAAAACACATTCTTCATTTAGATCAAAAATTCATATTCTGTTTGGAATGACAAAATTTCAACTTGAATGCCGGTACAGGCCGAATTTTGGAACGTAATAGAATAGTGGGGTTACCTATACCATGGTTTTGAAACTCATACCGTTCAAAGAACTGGAGAAGGAAAAGGTTCAAGATTTTCGAGGTCAGACTGAGGTTGAACCATTATGATATCATAATTAATTTAATAGTTATTTAAAATATAGATAAATATAATAAATTAACATAAATAGAAAAACTAACCAAAATAATTTAAATAAATATAAAGACAATCATTCAAATGTATTTCCTATATCATAACTTTCATTATGATATATCAAAAATCAATGGATTATTATTATTAATTGTTAAAAAAATATAATAATAATAATAAAATTATTAGTTTACATTATACTATCATGATAAAATAGATTTATATTATAAACAAAATGAATGTCTATAACGTTATATATTGAACACTTTTGTTTATAAATTTATGTAATATTATACCGATTTAATCTATAATATAAATTATAATTTACAATAACAGTACATGAGTGGTTGTTGAGAAGACCACTACATGAACTTAATATGCGAATATGTGGGTTTGTAGTACCAATAAATAATGCAATTAAATATTTGAATGTCTTATATAAAATGCAATTAAATGAAAAAAAGTTTAAAAAAATTTAAAAGCAAATGAATGGTTGAAGCGTGGCCACATGCCCAACTTTTTCATGGGGAAGGGGTAGCATCTGCCATATTGGTAGACAACTTTATTGGAAAAGAAAAAATCTAAGACTTTTGATTTCTTTTTGGTTTTGGGCACCAGTGACAGAAGAAGAAAGGAAACGCCAAAGAAGCAAAAGAAGAATTAATGCAGAAGAACGGAGAAGAAGGAAAAATTGGAAAAGAGAAAGAGTTGATCGGGTTTTTATAAGGAAGGGGAGGGAGTATCGGGGAGAAATAATTATTAAAATCAGAATTTTTGTTTTATAATGTTAATGTTTTAAAAATAATGATGACGTGAAAAATTGTGGGAGTTTCAAAAGTTTTGGTTATATATATATATATATATATATATAGATTACTAAGCCCATAAACCAACCTAAGCCAGTTTGTTTTAGGCTTATATAAGGTCCATTAGGTTAGTCATTTTGGAAGCTTAAAAGTTAAAAGAGCATTTTTAAAACTCAAAATTCTGTTTTACAATTACAACTCATCATAATTTTTTTACAATCGCTTATTATAAATTCAAAATACCATTTTCTAACCGTTTATACAAACGCACCAATAGAGTTGCAATGCTCTCACATTAAAATTGAGTAATATCATCTTTTATAATTATCGGTAATAAGTATTTTACCTCTTGTTGTTAGAATTTCTATTAATGAAAAAATTCAAATTTTATTACATACCTGTTTTTAAAAACTTTGATATTTTTATCCCAAAAAAAAAAAAAGAAAAAAAAAGAAAAAGAAAAAAGAAAAGTGGTCTGTTTGGGAATATTTGTAAACAAACATTTGGGACACTTTAACAAAAGTTTGTGGCTGTCCCGCCCCACCTCCTTTTGGCAAATTACCAAAACTACCCCTGTTCTGTCCCTTGTCTCTCTCTCTCTCTCTCTCTCTCACACACACCGATAGACTCAAAAGAATCACACACTTGACTCTCACTCTCTCATTTGTGACTTGTGAGCGAGTCATGACTCGGTTGGCTTAAATGGCGAGTACATGGGAGACTCGGCTCGACTCGGCTTGACTCGCAGCGATGTCCACGGAGGTTAACTTGAGTAGTGGAACTCACCACCTTCCCTTGGTAAAACGCCGTCGTTCCCATATCTTTATATCTCAATGTAAATTTATCTTTCACTCTCTTCAATCTTTATTCATTTAACATTTTGCAATTACTTGTGAATCTTGGTTAAACTTATTGGGTTTTGTAAGTTATGTGTTGGGTTGGGTAGGAAGAATGCATTTCGGCTTCACAAATCAAAATTTTCAACCCTGCTCATCACAATTTTTACCCTATATGCCATTAATTTTACAGGGTTGGATTCTAATGATGGTTGTAATTGCATAAGTTTGGTCTTGATATTTCATTGAAATTCATGAAATTTTCACGTAAATCTCACCAATAGAAATAAAAAAGAAGTAAATAATTGGTTACACTTATTTAGGCTTGTTATTTATGTTTGGTTTCCTGCAAAATGTGAAATGTAAAGCCTTTGCATATTGCAGTACAATTAGAAAATAGATGATATTAAGAAATTTTGAATGAGGTTCATTAGTTGTTCAATACATAGACTGTCAAGCATGAAGTTGAATGTCCTGTGTACTATTCTGCCGTTTGCTGTGTGTGTTGAGCATGGGATATAGCTGTTTTAGTTACCATATAAACATTTACTTTGGAGTTAGCTGCTTTAGCTGTGTTTTGGCAACTTTGGGGGAGAACAATTATAGATATTGCTGATTCTGGTTTTTTACAACTTTTCAGAGTAAGCTGTTGACAAGTTTATTAATATGAAATATGTTCTTGAAATATGTGCTGGGTGTCTTGGTGACAAAAATGGACCAAGGCACTGGGTGAACTGCTGGAGGTAAGTTTGGAGATTAGATGTGAGCACGGATGGACTTACTAGTTAGGATTTTTTAAGGGATACAAAATCTTGTTAACTAAGTTTGACCTGGTAGGACAACATATATACATAAAATATACAGTGGATTCATTAAATATATATAATGTTTTATCCTTCAAAGTTCCAAGCATTTTTCTATTTCTTAGATCCTAATATGAGTGGATATCAGCTTCAAGACAGTTTTCCATTTCTAATTTAGATGCTTGTAATTGTCAGTGTATCTCTTGCATACTCCCCTTGTACATGGGTTGCACCTCTGCTCTTTAATGAATTATTTACTCATAAAGAAAAGGGTTTTGAAAGGGAAAGTCACAGGATGCCTAAACTTCTATATGCATCCTCCCATAATAAAGGAAAGGAAATTCCATGGACATTCACTTCTTATTGTGTCTTTTACATTTAACAGTATGTTTTCGTCCTATTGTAACCTATCCATATATTCTCTTGCTAGTTGAATGAACCATATATTTATAGAATATATCAAAGAAAAATAATTCTGTTTCTAAGTACTTGACATTTGTACAATTACAGGGAAAGGAACACTGGCATATGGGATGAGGTGTGTCTGTATCAATAACTGAGGTGAGCTATATTGCAGAACTTCCTTCCATGACAATAGATGTGTGATAAACTATCATGTTAATGATATTTGGAACTCCTAGAATGAAAACACTAGTAGTATCCTCATAAGCTGTAGATATGCATGGTTATGAAACATGTAGTGTAGATTTCTTCTGCTGTTCCTTATTAACTTTTATTTTTTTCTGAATTAGAATTTCAATATTTAAGGGGCATTTGTTCCGTCGGGAGAATTGTGCTTTTCTTATTGTAATCAGATAATTCAAATAGGATGCTTTATTATTTGATGCAGCCAGTGAGAATAATCGATCCCCACATGGTTTCATCATTTTTTTACAATTGCAAGACGGTATATATGCATGCTACAACACAGTTAGAAAATAGAAGTGCCTGGGTTGCTGAGTGTTCTTTGAATATCCAAGTAACAACGGGAGTTGTGGGAAACATTTGTTTAGTAGAGCATCTTCAGAGTCAACACTTGTCAATCCCTGCTGGATTGCAATATACACCCATTGGATTGCCCCTCATGGAACATCAAAAAACAAGGTTAGACAGGCTTGGAGTTAACATTTAGGAAGTAGGCTATGTGAGCTATCTACATCCTTCCTCCCAATTGAGGTGAAGAAGACTTGTCGACTTATATCTTATGCAACTAGCAATACTTATCATGGAAGTCTGTTTATTAAACAAAAGATTAGGTCCAACCACACTGAATCATTCTCCCTTTAAACACTATGATACAGACAATTAAAAACCCCAAACTCTTCTAGTACACGCAGTTGAGCCAAAAAGTTGCTGCTGGAGATGTCGTGCTGCGAAGCATCCAGTGATGCCACCAGTGACTGTAAAAGACGTCGGTGTCAAAACTCAAAAATGCCTCTACATCCACCTTGAAGTTGAAGATATTTCACAAGAACCTAAAGACATTTTGTGAAGGAAACTACTAGATATTTATTGCTGTAACCATTGCTAAACACCTTTTCTTTGGATTCCATCAATTTTATACCCATTAAAGGTGTCAACAAAGTGGAAAATATGAACTCAAATTAATAGAACATCTATATTAGCTGGAGTTTTGAACACCCATAGTGTTGATAGTAGTGGGGGCTGGAGTCACCATGTCTTCTTTGGCTTCTCTCTGTCACTGGCAGAATCTCCAGCAACTTCTTCATTTTAAATGGTTCTGGGTTTTGCATGGCTGGGTTTTAATTTTCTTATTAATCAGTATTTGTTTTAGTTCTTGAGAATGTTGAGGTAGTGATCGAGTGTGGTAGTACTTAACCTTTTATTTGCAAATGTCTGATGTGGCTTACTGTTGTTGGACTCAGAAGGTGTAAAACTAACCTTTTACACCACATTCTTATTGAATTCAGTCTCTTATTAATAACCCTGGCTCTTTTGGTGTTAATACATTTCTCCTCATACTTAACACTTGGGACACCCTCTCTTTTTTACTCTAGTTCCCGTTTTTCTTTTGTCAACTAAAGGATTGCTTTTATTTGTCTATTTGAGGTATAGAATTTACTGTAGTGATACTGGTTCACCTTGTTATATATATATATATATATATGTAGAATGTATGAGTATCAAAGACAGAGACATAGACTAACATGGAAAACTACAGAGGCCAACAATGGTTAAGCCGCACGATTCTTACTAGAGCACATCCTAAAGCTTAACCATTGTTGGCCTCTGCTGTTTTCCATGTTAGTCTGTGTGTTTGTCTTCGATACTCATACCTTCTGCTTATGATTTGGTAAAATGGAATTTGATTTTTCATCCTTTTATTTTTCTTGTCAATATCTTACAAAATCATAGCATGATTTTGTAAATTTAGGCAATGAACTTCCTTCTCGATTCATTTCATTGATATTGTACATTACCATTGAAGAGATGTGAAAGCATGAAAGAAACCCACCTCCTCCAAGTTAAAAAAATTGCATACTGTGGTTGAATAATGGAAGGGATATAGCCTTCATTACTTATCCTTGCCTTGAATTATTGTAATTTTTTTCGACTCTAAGCATTTGGACCATCCGATTATTATGGATTCAAATATGTTGCATTTTTATCTAGTTTAAGGCTCTTGATACTTTTGTTGTACGTTATAATGATATGCATTTGTAGCTTTTCTTCTACAAGACTGACTTACGGTGGCCGAACGGTATGGAAAAACAATCATTGTACAGTGTTTGTATTACTATTGATGTAAAGGATATGGAGAGTCTGATGCTTAGAGCCATATATTTTGGCTTCTGAAAAATTGAGAGCCATATTGATAACGCCACAGGGGGAAGGTATTGCTTTATATGCCTTCTAGGACATTTTACATAGGTTTTTCTTTCGAAATTAGGATATGTAGTCTATAAATTTTTGCTTTACAAGTTGTTCAAGGTCAATGGACAGCCTATTTTTATCCATGGTGGTGATTGGATATTGTGAGATGGATTACTATGTCTTTCAAAGTAATGTTATGAAAAAAACATTAAATTTCATGCTGATATGAATTTTAATGTGATCTGCTGTTGGGGTGGTGGACTGGTTGAGGCCAGAATTTTATGATTATTGTGATATTTATGGAATTCTGGTGATCTGTGTGTGTGTGTGTGTGTTATGTGTGTGATCCATTATGGAGGATGTATGCAAAATAGAAATAGAAAATTAAAAAAAAAAAAAAAAAAAAAACCCACATGAGGAACATCGAGATTTACATAGTTTAGCTTTAGACATACGTCCACTAGTGGCATTGAGAAGAAGATTTCACTAAAAAAGGTAACTACAATAGTGGCACAAAACATTCAGAAAACCCAATCCCAAATATACCCAAAGAGCTCTTTCAACAAAAAACACAGATTGCGGCTACAAAGTCGGTTTGGTGACTTCTTGTGGAGACTAGCCAACTCGAACACAACAAGAAGAGGGATACCAAACCAAATCAAAGTCAGCAACTGTTCTTAGTGCCTCTGTGAGGGTTGAGTGTTGAGTTCCACATTGAGAGAAAAAGTAAAGAAATAAAGAACTCCTTGCTAGTTAGCTTAGTGGTCTTTGCTTACATGTTTAAAAACTGTCTTAATCAAATTTTCTATATATTTTCCTCAAAGCTACATCTTGAATTTAGTGAATGCATTCATTCAGTATTCTATTTTTTATTGCCATTATCAATGATTTAACAGGGGAGTAGGGGACATTGACTCTAAATAGAGCTGAATGGAAATATTGGATCAATGTAGCCAACTAAGTTACTTTGGCTAATGGCTTTGTTAAGTTCTGTTGTATTTTCTAATTTCCATTTAGCCTATCTCAGCATCTTCTCTCAAAAAAGTTATTATTTGACATTGTCTGCTGTTTGGTATATTGCAATCGGATCCTTGGGTAGTTTTTATTTTAGGATACTTGGTTATTTAGTAATTGAAGCTTTAAAATGTTCCTACTGGAGTGAATTCTGCAGTGCCTTACTTTGAACAATTTATCCTCCTGAGACCCAAGACTGTCTACAGGGTTAACTAAGGCTCGATGCTAACCAAACCTAAGGATTACAATGTCCTGCTTTGGATTTGATATTCTAAGCTGTTGCACTATTAAATTACTCTAGTATAACTTGATCCATGTGGGTGATTTGATTTTTGTAGGTGTGGCAAGATTTTTGGATTACTAAAAATGTTGACGGGTGAGGTGAACTGGTATCAAATCCAAATGGTCCCCTGGATCATAATCCAAATCAGTAAGAGTAATTTCAAAAGTTAAATTTTGAGTAAATTCTAGCTCAAAAGTTATCATTGTTTTTTTTTTTTTTTGAGAAAGAAAATAGCAAATGCGAACTCTGCAAAGAATCTCGTTTTGAATACACTTATCTGTGTTACCGTTGCGACTTCAACCTTCACATCACATGCGCTTCTTTAGCACCTACCATGGATGCTGAATTCCACCACCACCCATTGACTCCCGTTTGGAAGTGGATCACCTTCACTTGTGACCTTTGCGGCAAAGAAGACAAAGGTACACCCTATCTATGTCATCTATGTGATTTCTGGATTCATGGAAGATGTTCTATTTACCTACAAAGAGTCAAAATTAGGCGTCACAAGCACCTCCTCCACCTCACCCATTCTTCTCTTGAATTCCATCAATCCAACTCCCAGTTTTGTCAAATCTGTGTTGAAAAATTGGACACACACTTTGGGCTTTATTATTGCTCCAGATGCGATTATGTTGCCCACCTCGATTGTAGTATGAGGTGGGACATAAATTTGCCGGAATTTAGAGATGAGGATGAAGTTCCAGAGCTTAATGAATCGATTGACTCAGCAGCTTACCAGGTCAAAAAATCCAAGGTGGGGGTGGACAAAACTCAAATAGACACAGAAATCAAACACTTCAGTCATAAGCATGACTTAAAGCTTACTAATGAGGTTTTAACTGACCAAAAATGCAATGGGTGCGCACGAGCCCTTCTTGGTCCATTTTATAGTTGTTTCCAGTGTGGCTTCTTTCTTCATAAATCTTGTGGCAAATATACCCAAAACAATGCAACTTCAATTACTTCTAGACTCACTCACCCTTATCCCAACGAAACCAGGTGAGACTTTTCAGTGTCTTTTCTGTGAACGGGGTTGCAGTGGCTTGTCCTATTATTATGAAGAAATCATGCTTAATCTCGATGTTCAATGTGCTTTGACTTTGGCATTAGACATCCTTACCCACAAAGGACATGAGCACCAACTTATCCTCTCCACTACAGAATGTGAACAAACTTGCACTAGTTGTAATTCTGAAACGAGAATAATATTTCGTTGCACCATTTGTGAATTTGCTCTAGACGTCAATTGCGCTACACTACCATATACCACAAGGTATAAATAACACGAGCATCCCTTCACTCTCTGTTATACTATTGAAGATGATTCTAATGAATTTTATTGTTACATCTGTGAAGAAGAGTGTGACCCAAAGCATTGGTTCTATTATTGTGAAAATTGCACTTATCTTGCTCATCCCAATTGTATTCTTGGGAAATACACAAATATTTGGTTTGGAGATACTTACACATTTGATTGTCATCCACACCCACATACTTTCATTGAGGAAACTAAGGATAGCCCTGAATGTCATGATTGTGGTGATCCTTGCAAAGAGTTTATCTTACAATGTGTCCAGTGTGATTTCTACATCCATGATAAATGTGTGTGGAGCGAGGAAGAGTGGTTTTAATTTTTGTATATGTATTTTTCTTTTGGATTAAACCTTTTTTTTTTATATTGTTAAATCTAATGTATTATTACAGCTCTAAAAAATGGGTCTTACCCACCTTTTATATCATTAAGTTGAGACTGTTAGTGAGTATATTTGTTTGCATTAAAACAAGTCATCTTTGCATCTTATTCTTGATATTACTTACCACAATAACTTTATTAAAAAAATAAAATTTACATCTTAGAGTCTTTTTAAAAACTGACTTTAAATTTACAACAATATCTCATCAAATCTAGAATTTGACTGATTGATCATATGTTTTTGCAAACACCTGTAGTCTACAGCTCTAGTGGTAAGAAAAATGCAGCATTTAAGCTATATAAAGTCATTCAATACTGCATTTTAAACCTCCCTATTATATTTGATCCTCTATATATTAATGTTTTATATTACACATGATTCTTTGAGTAGTGCCTCCTTGTCTGCTTTTATATTGTATCTCTTTAAAAGATCCTATATATATTCTAATGCTTCTCTTACGATGTATCTTTTTCATGTTTTATTGATAAAGGTCATAATTTGACTAAGTCTTGTTCCAAGTGATTTTTGATTTGGAGTTGTTTGTTGTTGCACCATTGAAGAGATTAGTTGGTTTTAGTAGCTGTACTTGTAAATTGAACCATTTCATTGTGTGGACAATATGTTAGGGTTGAGAACTATTTATTGGCGGCATTGGCATTTCTCCTCAAGATAATATGTATTTTTAATTTGATTCCATGTTATGGGAGTTTTTTGGCACGCACTTAGTATGTTGTGTTTGGTAATCCTCATCATGTATGGCTTGATATGGTACTAATAAAGGGGTCTTTTTAATTGGATGTCCTTTTAGAATTCTATGCCTCAGTCATTCCCTTGTGGCTCTAATATAATCTGAACTTAAATCTTTGACTAAAAATTACTTTCAAGTCCTGACCAACTCTAGTAGCCCTGGGCATATGCATTGAATGTTCTTTGGACATTTGGATTACCAATTTCTGTCATTAAGTTCCTAGACCCATGGATTCTACTGCACTAACATCCGTCTTGGCATGCCTTTGCTTGCCAACAGCTGTATACATAAAAGTGTATTGTTATCATATGGATATCTGCTTTCAAATAGCATGCTAAATCACTTGAATTATAGAAATAGTATTTATTTTTGTGATTTATTATATTGGTTGTCAAAATCATGCTTCATTTTTGTGTAACCATAATTATTAGTTATACCTAAATTAAAAATTCTTTGAAGGAATATGAAATTTATTAGAAGTAATTGTATGTAAAAATGTAAAGCTGGGCTTTTCTTCTAAAAGGTGTTTACTATTTTCCTTAATCCCAATATACCAAAAATGGAATATGAAGAAATCTTCTTGATTGAAGTGTAAACTTGTAATGACCAAAATAGCCAATGAGGGCAAGCATGCCATCTTAAAGAAGATAAGTTTCAAGAAAAGCAAGTTGTGAAACCACCAAAAATAGAAACTTTGGTTTTCCTTTGAATTGATCAATTCATTGACCTGCTTTAATTTTTTTCCCCAATGTGATTCATTTTAGAAAGAAGTGTGCATCTTTTGAGTTTGGTAGTGGACTCGTTGGAACATTGGAGATATAATGCCACCATCCAAGTAGAAATAGCTTCTTCACTCATCTGTTGAGTTGAGTAGCATTGTAAGAGTTTATAATCAAAGTAAAAGCATGTACTATATTAGTCATTTGAATTGCATATAGTTTTTATGACAAGAATGTGAAAGCAGCTATGTTCTTTAACCTGAGATGGGGGAAAAAAAGTTATGATCAATTCTGTAATGGTGAAATTTCTTCATTACTTTTAATAATGGTTTGTTATTTATCTTGCTTAGCATTTCTTTTATTGTTGCAAACGATGATAGCATGTATTTGTGTAATCTTCTAGTTCTCCCCTTCATAAGTGTTGAGCTCTGAAGATGCAAAAGCTGATTAAAGTTGAAATAATAGTACAGCTCAAGGATTCATTTTATGACTCTGTTATGTGTAACAATCAAGGTTGAATTTTGAGAGTTCTTCAATCAACAATTCTGGTTTTCAAGTTGGATGTTTGTGGATAAGGATAACAAATTTTGATAGTAACCCACAGCTATTTGTTTTACCTGTTGAGGATCCCATTCCAAGGAGACTGCAACATACACTTCTGCATAACATAAAATTTCAATTTACTATACTCAACTTTTTATGCCAAATTCCCCTATATTTTTATATTTTTACTCCTCAATACCGCTTCACAGCCTTTGGCTTAATACAACCTAAACATAGGGACCCCATAAAGATCCATACTCCAAGACTCTATGCTTTCTTAATCCAACTTAAGAATTCTTCAATCTTGAATTGCAGCATCAGCAGTTGGGCGGCAAAATTCATTGTACTATTCTCCTTGGGTCCACCTAGTGCTGAAGGCCATCCAATGTTAAGCCCTTTCTTGCCTGGTCTAAATAAGTACGCAACTCAATGAGAAATTTCTTTGCCTATTCAATTTCTATTGGATCAAGATAACCTTTTTATTTTTTTGGGCTAACAAAGAATATTTCTGAGCTTTCAGTTGCTTGATTGAAAATTATTTTGGGTATAAACATATTATATTCACTATTGATCTTAGAATGCGATTTCTTCTTCTATCAATTTAACATGCATCTCTATGGCTAAGAAAGAAAGATTTGAGGGCTAAAGAAGAATAAATAAGGACTGAACGGTTCGATTGGTGTTACAAAGGTTTCAGTTCCATAGTGAATGCATTTTCCCTTCTTACTCGCTGGTGCAAAGATAGAGTTAAACTAAACTTTGATTCTGTTGTTTCATTGAACTTGATTTGAAGGATAAGTTCTCTTTAAAATTTAAGAGTAGTGGAGATAGTATGCCATTTTAGGTTTCCGTACATTATGTTGTATTATTGTTGAAAGCTCAATAGTATAACGACTAGAGCTTGTTTAGACCCCCAATTTTAAAGTACGTCTTAATTGCTTTTAATCTACTCAACTAAGTGCAGAATAAGAGTAAACCAAAACACAATTAACTGGGATTACTACCTAGTGCATGGAGATATATAATTAAAAATTAAATGTAAAGCACAAGGAATAAGGGAAGGGAGATGTAACCTTATAATTCATCGGCCAAGGCAGAATTGCTTTATTCTCTTATAGTTAAAGCCATGTTTGAGAACATTTGGTATCAAAAGCCGAAGAAGCAACCTAGAACTTCAACCCAACATGTTGATTGGTCTAAACATTTGGATGGCTTCAAACTCATGTGGCCAATCACACCCAGATCATTGGAGAAAATGGAAGCTGATACTGCTTATATATGCCTCCAATCATCTATGTGAATACTGAATGTTGGTGATGTCAATTTAACTCATCATTGATCTGACTTGCTGCTTGGAGGTGCCTTCTTGTAAAGTGCATGTACATTGAAAAACAATCCTGGAAAATAATTAATCAACCCCCCCCCCCCCCCCATTGGAAGTTTACATTTCATTTTTGTTATTGTTACAGAATCTACCATAATTTTTGAAAGGAAGTTCAGTAAATACTAAAAATTGCTATGATATCAATTGATTATGCTCTTATGCTCCATGAAATAGTTCTTTGCTTGCTAAACCTACCTTAATTACAAGCTTCTAGTTGTTCAGCTCCTAATCTGCTACAAGAAGGGTAGCACTAATTTGTTTCTGAGTGAAATTCTTGTGGTTCCACCACCAAATTCAGCACCATGGCATGCCATTTAGTGAATAAAAGCAGATGAGAAAGATCATATGGTTCTCCACAATCCCCACTTTTTCTTCAGATGTGGTTACAGCATATGAGAGCCAAACAAACCTAGGAACTGTAATATGATGTCTAAAGCCATGATGCTAAGCCTTCTTGTAGATTAGTATCCAAGCAACTGAGACCATACCAAATGGTCGTGTATTGTGTGTCTGCAAGTGCAAGTTTGCATGTGTGGTGGTTCAACATCTGCTCAAACCAATAATTAAAGACAAAATATTTGTCCCAAGCCACATTTGATACATCGTTACTCAATGGAGAGTTGGGAGAAAATGTATATAAACATCATTACTCAATACAGGATTATAGGCTGAGGGAAAAAAATGAAGGGATGGGAGAGAGATATAGAGAAAGAGGAACACTGATTGTGGTTTAATTTTGTGCATCTTGCAGCATTTCCTGCTTTATCACTGAAGAACAGACACTATTTACACCCCACACCCCCCCCCCCCCCCCCCCCCAAAAAAAAAAAGAGACATTGAACAACAGACACTTGATTGAGATTGTGTAATTTGGACAGGGGAAGAAGTCCTGTCAAATAGATATTTTTTTTCTTTGGACCATCTTTGATTGTATTACAATATATAAGAACCACTACTATAAATAAGATTTATAGTACTCCACCCTTGATCGTGAAATTTTCTGTAACTCATTCTTTTGCACGATCAATGGAGGCTGACTCTTTGCAGGGAATGGAGAGGACAGGGTTCATGTTCTTTATTTAGATTCTCTTTTTGCCTACATGTATGCTTATCTAGGTTTGTCTGTCTAATTCATGTCTGAGTAGCTTATAGTTGGCGATGACATGATGTCTTGGTTTGGTTTGCTTGTATTCGAAGTTATGAGATTAATTCCTATTTATTTTATTTTTATTTTTCTTGCTATCCTAGACAAGTTTGGTATGGGCAGTTGTTCAGGAATGTGGTGCACATTTAATCGTTATCAGGTATGGGATCATCACTTATTTGTATGTTCTTTGCTTTAGATTTTGAAGACTCTGATCTTTGTGTGATGCTGAAGCCTTTGTTCCCTTAAAGGTTTATAGTTTCATGTCCTCCAGAATTTTTATTTGTTTCATCATTTTATGATAGATTTTATTCGTGGGTGTGTTCTGCAGTCCACACTCTGTTCATAGAGCACATGCTGGAGAAATTGAGAAAGTTTTGCAGGAAGCATTTTCAAAGGCATCATCCCATGCAATGTTGGGCAAGCCATCAGTTATCTTTATCGATGAAATAGATGCACTCTGTCCTCGTCATGATTTTAGGTATGTAGATGAGAACATTGATGTATTCGTTACCTCACCATTTGATGTATGGACTTTTGAACTGCACTTTCTATTAATATGCGTGGCAAAAAAAATAATAGTATAAGGAAATTGAATACTTGAAGGTGTTATAAGGAGAGGAGAGTGAGAGGAAAATTCTTTTTTTTTTCCTCTGTAAGTTGGGGCTTATGATGTAAGTGGGTTGAGGTAGGTATATGCTTATTGAAAAATATGGTATTAGGTAGTGTTGCAAATCGAGACTTTGTTAGGTTGGCTTTGTTTGAGTTTCTGGCCCTTTGGAATTGGAATTATTGTAGTTTCATTAGGCTTTAGTCAAGGGGGGTGGTATTGTGAGTATCATATCCTTGGTAATTGAACTGTGGATGATGTTGATCATGAGCAATGAGATAAAATTTCTATTGTCTTGTTGATTAAATTTCTAGTGGCCAAAAACTCAAACTTTTCTGATCTCTATCTGCTCTTGGACACCTATCTTTTTAACTGTTCTGTGCATGCACATGTGTGTTGACATTTGAGGCACACTGCAGATATAATGCCATTTGCTTTTTTCATTATTTGCCTATAAGATGATGTGGAACATGGCATATAACTGAACTGTGTCCCTGTGACACTGATTGGAATAGCTTCACTAAGTGATGTTTCATATGCAGAAGGGAGCAAGATGTTCGTGTAGCCTCTCAACTCTTTACACTAATGGACTCCAGTAAACCTTCCTCAAATTCTGCACCACAAGTTGTCATAGTTGCCTCCACTAACAGGTTATTGTCTCTCTCAGATCTATAGAGTTAGAGTTTCTGCTGCTCTATTTTCCTACAAACTTGATTATTGTACATCTATAAGAGTTTCTTAAGAAATTTGCTTTGTCAAAATATTTTTCATTACTGGTTATTGACTTATAGAATATATTTGGAGTTGCTACAAATATATGATTTCAGGTTGCCTTAGCGTATTTTTCTGTAGCTTTCCTGCTGTAATTTTGTGATTTTTTTATTGTATCTTGATTATAGCAATTTCTTAAATTGAATTGTGTGGAACTTTTATAATTGTTTATACCATTCGTTCTATGTCAAAGCTTTATTTCAATAGACTTATTGTGGGCAATGAGCTGTTGTTTCGTAGTGATTTAAACTTTCGAGTCTACCTGATCTTCTACAGAACTTAAGGCAATTGAATTATACTGTGAGTTCAATATCATATAATTTCCAGTTCCAGTTCCATTTCCTTTGTTTTGTATTTTGTACTGTTTGTATAAACCTTTAAATGTATTTTTAATATCTGATTTCTGTGTACGAAGAGTGGATGCAATTGATCCTGCACTAAGAAGATCAGGGCGCTTTGATGCTGAAGTTGAAGTTACTACACCTACTGAGGAGGAACGCCTTCAAATTCTCAAGGTTAGCATGAGTCTCTTAAATTTATGAGCCATCCTTGGGTCCATTATCCTATGACACTCATCAGTCTCCCAAAATGCTGCCAGTAGTGCTTCAAACTAATTTTAAATCTTTTAGCTAGTTTGATAGGAGGTTGGATAGTTAAGTACACTATTATTGGCTGAAGGTTGACATTAGTTGTGTTAATTAATTTTCAGCTCTACACAAAGAAGGTTCCTTTAGATCCCAATGTTGATTTAAGGACCATAGCTGCATCTTGCAATGGCTATGTTGGGGCTGACTTGGAAGCTTTATGTCGTGAGTCTACCATATTTGCGGTCAAAAGGTCTTCTGATGGAAATGCCAGTGTGCTCAGCGTAACAATTGAAGACTGGGAACATGCAAAAACCATAGTTGGGCCCAGCATTACAAGAGCTGTTACTGTGGAAATCCCAAAGGTGACTTGGGAAGATATTGGAGGACTAAAAGATTTGAAGGTTTGTAATATAAACTTCTCATTTTGCATTGAAAGCCTCGTGGAACTCCTGAGGACACCTTTTTTTTATTCTTGGACAGAAAAAGCTCCGGCAAGCTGTTGAGTGGCCTATTAAACATTCTGCTGCATTTTCAAGGCTGGGAATATCTCCTGTACAAGGAATTCTTCTTCATGGGCCTCCAGGATGCTGAAAAACGACTCTTGCTAAAGCTGCAGCTCATGCCGCCCAAGCTTCTTTTTTTTCCCTGAGGTTCGAACTTTTTGATTGTCCCAACAACTGATATGTAGCTCATGTTGCATTTGTTGGATGTTATTATATGCTTAGCGTTGAAATCCACCTGTTTTATGAATCACCTGCTATACGCACATCGAGATTACTCATCAGAAAATTAAAAAGAAGCATTTGAGACTGAAAGCTTCAAATTTAACCATCTGGTTTCTCAATCAAAGTGGTAGACATAATAAATGTTAACCATCACAAAACAATCTTGAGATTAGCAAATGGGCTAGTCAATGAGCTGTACCCTCTGGAGAGATTTCGGGTAGTAAACAGTGGCCAAGGAGACTGAACCAATAATGAACTAAGAGGTTAAAACAATCCATTAATCCCTCCAAATCAAGCGTAGCACTTAATATTAAAATCCATGCAGAATTAGCTAATCTAGTGACTTGCCATAAGAAGAGACCAACAAAGAAAAAAAATGAAGAATTTTCCTTATCTAATTTGAATAGTTCCTAAAGAACTAACAAGCTATTGGATGAGGTTTTTTTTCTCCCTCAATTTAACAAAATGATATTTCCAATGGCAAAATGTTCTCTTTGGCTCTCCCAAAATGGCTATCCCAAAATGGCTATTTTTGTTATCTTCAAAAGAGCCCTTCCTGACATTTGATCCCTTAACAGATTATGATTAGGTTTATGTCTGGCTTTGGCTTATGGTTATGAAAATCTTTATGTTCAACCTTTTAGATTTTTATGCCTTGGAAATTCATAAAGTATGAATCAGTGGTCCAGAATTGTATTCGATGAATGTTGGAGAGGGAGAAGCTTTATTGCGGAACACATTTCAGAGAGCTCGCCTTACAGCACCAAGCATAATATTCTTTGATGAGGTAGACGTTGCTGCTAAACGGTTAGTTTGCTTGTGTCGTGTTGTTAATACATGCTAACTATGACTACCCTCCATGTGTTTTGACATTAGCATAAAACTATGTGGTGCATGCAAAGATATGTTTAAGCACTAACCTCCACAAGCATGCGTAGATAAAACTTTGTGGTACGTGCAAAGATATGTTTGCACAACTTAAGAATACATAATGTGAACTCATGATTGTGGGGATGCGATACATGGAAGGATTGTGATGTAAGTGTTCACTTGCTGTTGGTTTCCACAGGATATCATGCTTGTCAATTTTTTTGTTTCAATTCTAGTCGTAAAAATTTATATTGGATAATTTGGATATTTTTACAAAGGAAGTGGAAAATGGAATAATTTTTCTTTGCTAATTTTTTTTTATAAATGAGTTCATTTTGTTTTTCATAATACTTAAAATAAGACCATCTATATTTCATCCTTTTATATGAGGTTTTTTTTATTTTTTATTTTATTTTTATTTTAATATTAATCACTTACAGTAGGAAATTTCTGTCAAATTTTCTAAAACCTTTTATTCTAAGGATTGATCTGTTCACTTTCAAATGATAACAGCATGAAATCACTTTGATTGTGTGTCTCCCTACAAACTCCTATGATTCAAGAAGTACAGCACATGTTAAATCCTTTCTAGTATGTATGTGTTTTGCTGTTCTGGAAACTCAAAATGGTTGCTTGGTGATACAAGCCTGAACAATTAGGTGGTTGAACTGTGTCAGTCCACAGAATTCCAACAACCAGATTTTCTATAGAGAACCATGAACTATTTATTGCCATGCAGGATTAAGTATGATATCAGCTAGTGATCGTGTGATATATAAGTTCTGTTAAGATTTTTAATTAATGACTTAACCCGGTTTTTGGTGGTTTTTGCACTGAGAGCTAGGTTATGTCCTGGCTTTCAATGGAAGGTGTTAGGATGGGATCCAAACACAATTAATAAACTTGTAGTTTTTTTTTTCTTCCTCTATATGATTATTATTACTATTATTTAAAATGGCAGAGGTGGAAGTTCAAGCAGCAACATTACAGTTGGAGAGTGGCTTCTATCTACTTTACTAACTGAAATGGATGGTTTAGAAGAGGCTAAAGTAAGCATTCGTTGGCAATAATTTTTGTATTTTTCAGTTTTCTTAAAATTTTCTGTAGGATAAAATGGAAAGAGCTTCTAGTTTCTTTTCCTCTAATTCATGTTTATGCTCATTTTCTTTTTAAGGGAATTCTTGTTTTGGCTGCTACAAATCGTCCTCATGCAATTGATGCTGCACTTATGCGCCCTGGACGCTTTGATCTGGTAAGAAAGTTTGTTCACTGTGTCCTTCATGTTCATAGTGAGTATTATACTTGTAAAGTAGGTCTCTCTCTAGTTAGTGCAAAGTTTGAGATTATGAACTTCAAAATAGCGAGTTAGTGAATCCATTTGCATCCCTGTCATCTTGCATGAGATAACACTATATTACTTCAGATTCCTGAACTTTTTGTGGTACTCTTTTATGTAAGATATACTGTTCCAATTAAAGTTATAGTCTAGTGTGGGAAACAAGTATTGGTCTTTTTGTGGTTTTCCCTTGTAATTTTTCTGGTTTGCTTTGTGCTCTTTTTGCTTAAGCAGTTTTTTTCAATATACATCTTTCTTACTTATCAAAAAAAAAAAAGGTATTGGCTTGTTAGTGTCCTGTTGTTAGTATTTAGTTTTTTGGGTCTTAGGCAAGTCTTTTTGGACTTGTCTTTGTTTTATTAATGAAATTGTAGGTTCTATATGTAGCACTACCCGATCTAGAAGGTTGGTACGAGATACTTCCTGAACATACACGTAGTATGAAAATAGGACTGGATGTTGATCTCAGAAGAATAGCAGGAGATACCGAACTTTTCACAGGAGCTGAACTGGAGGATCTGTGTAGCGAAGCTGGAATTGTTGCTTTGAGGGAAGACATTACTGCTACTGTTGTGTGTGATCAGCATTTCCAGATTGTTAAGGATTCTTTGAAACCCACATTAACAAGGGCAGAAATTGATTCCTATGCATTGTTTATGAAAAAGCCTTCTGTGAAACGCTCTGGCGAGTTTGTATCTAGTGTCAAGAATGATAGCAAGCACAAAAAAGAAACATTTGGTCCATTATTTACTCTAAAAGTCGGTGTTGTAAGCTTTATCTTACTTGCTGCTGCTGCTGCTGCCAAATATTTTCTCACTAGTACAGATCAAACCCTACTTGAACTAGCTACTACCTGAAGAATTTGCTGGAGACGTATGCTATTTTTTTGTTATAATTAGCCTTTTCCCCTCCACAATTCCATAGTTTAATGTCATTACAAATTTATAAATTTAAATGTATATCTCCAAAGATTTTAAAGAGGTCTTAACTAAAAGTGACCTTTTTATGTATTTTGGCTTCCCAGTGTGATGTTGAGGGTTATCTTAAAAATTAAATATACAAAAATTCATATGGCTTGTACAAAGTTTTAAATCTTTTTTTGGGGGGCTTAGATACTATACACCCTCGAAGTTTGAGATTGCATCTTCAACTATGAAAATTAATAATTTACACGTTCGAGTATTACAATAATATTAATGTGGTCTATCAACATTTGTTAGAATTTTGTTTTTAACTCATACACATGATGTTGCTTTGGACAAAAAAAGGCATTGTTTTAGTCAGGCTAGACTGTAACAAAAGTTGCACATTAAATTAACATCGTTGTAATAATTGGGGCATATTAGAGCAACTAGACTGATTTAGATTTGACTCCAAACTTGAAAACTGTAAAGTGTATTTTAAGCATTTAGCCATGTTTTTTTCATTTGCATTGGTTTACATTTTAAGTTCCAAAAGATGGTCATTCATTTTGATCTTCGGATGAGTGTTCTCATAGAAGCAGTTAGTATCAATGTTAGCAAAAAAAGAAGTTAATATCCGTGTTGTTTGTTAGCTCATCTACTAAGTTCAATAACCTACTGGTATATATTAATATACACGTAATTGGACAAATAACAATCTAGCTGACTTGGAGTTGAGTTGATTGATTTGCTAATTGCTATCCATGCCAATATTTTGTAGGTTTGGGCTATCCTCAGAGTCAAAACGTTTGCTGCTGGGAATACATATTAGTACATTGTATCTTTGACAAACCAGGATGGAATTGCCAACCCTTTTTTTTTTTTTTTTTTTAAGAAATTTTCAACCTATAACATCTGCTCCTGATAATAGCTCTTTATCATCATACCAAAATACCAATCGGTTTTTAGTGTAGGTGGAAATTGAACCATCAAATCTCTTATTGTAGGTGATGTCTCCTTTTCACCACATTTATAATTATATATATACATACACACATGCACACAAGAATTCTCATTTTTAGATTGGACTTTTATGTGATTTAAAAATATCCTTAAACCTTATGTTTAATTGGAAATAAACTTGAGGATAACCCAATAAAAATATATTTCAAACTCCACTTCAAATGCTTACAAAATAGGATACTCTCCTACTAATCCATGTTTTCAAAATAAACTTATCCAAAACTTGAAAGAAATAAATAAATAAATGAAAATTAGGACACTAGACCAAAAAAAAAAAAAAAAAAAACGTTTTACATGATGTAACCACCCTCTACCTCTAAGCCAGCCAACCAACCCCCCTTACTCTTAGGACAGACAAACAGCCACTCTCTACACACCAAACAACCAATCACTATTTCTGACCTCTTGGGGCAGCCAACTAGCCCCTTATTTTGACTTCTTAGATCTGCCATTTATCCTCATTAATTTTAGTTTTGACTTATGTTTTGATAGTCTGCCTAGATGTAACTATTAGCTAGCTTATTTTCTAGTAGTTAAAGATTATAAATAGGCTTTTTATGTAAGAGTAGAATCAGTTTTTTTATTTAACTTTAACTTATTTTAGACTTGGACAGAAACTTTGTTTCCAGTCTTTCTCTATAATTCCAACTTTGATTCTTATTTTAATGCAATTCTATTTTAGTTTTTCAATCATTTGATCTTGATTTCCATCATTACACCCTCTTTTACACCTTCCAATTTTAACATGTTACATCATTATATCACATATTAAAAAATTGACATAACCACGCATAATCAATTCTAATACCTATCTGAAAATCCAACCCAATCGAGAGTTTTTTTAGATGCTATTAGGTATGGTAGGATATATTGAATTTTGAGTAAAAAAATTGATGTGTCGATCTCTTATTGAATGGTGTAAAACATGAGTTTTACACCCCATTTTTACTAAATTCGAACACACGCACACACACAAAATTTGAAATATAATATTTATTATTGCTACACTTCTATTGAGATACATCTGCAGCCAGAGATGGAACTAGTAAGGGGCAGAGGGGGGCCGTTGCCCCCCACCCGCCTACGGTCCCCAAAATTATTTATTTATTTATTTTATTTTAAAAATAGTAATAGTATACACATTTAATGAATAGTTTAACAATTGAGCCCAAAATAATTATTTTTAGCCCCCCTCCTCCCAATAAGTTACAAATTGGCCCATGAAAATGATAAAACCCAACTAGCAAACAACTATACTACAACATTTGTGTTATTGTGTTGGTTGTTTCTTACTCTTTCTTCTTAAATCCAAGCTATTTTTTTTTATGAGTGTTAAGATTGACTATTTGAATTTTTGTGAAAAAGATATGACTATTTTTGCTGAAAAGAAAAAAAAAATGTGCAAAGAAAAAGAAGAAGAAAGATAGATGAATACAAATTGCAAACCAAGTTAATGTACTTGTAGTGAGTGAGAGTGGGGTGCGTGGGTGGCCATAAATCAATGTGTGGGGTGAGATGGCAGGTGTGTTTGGCTATTAATTTTTAACTTAAAATATTTATTTTTATTTTTTTTAACTTACTACTTACTAGTTGGTTGTTTATTAGTAAATTAGTTTAATTTTATGTGGGGTATTATAGAATTGAATAGTTGCGTTAATAACTTGGTGCTAATGTGTAGTGTACAGTCATTAGTATTACAAATTTTATTATATAAATTTTATAAATTCATGTATCATTAATCAAAAGAAATTAGGATTGAAAGGGAGATTGTTGCAAAGTTTAGTACAAAATCAAATATAGATGATTTTTGTTATTTAAAAAAATGTTGAATTCTATTTTTAAATTATTAATTTAAAATGTATTAATAAACGGTTATTTTGTTTCTCCTCTCTTTTGTTGATATTTTCTTAACATTAAATATATGCTAATTTGTATTTTAAAGAATTTTTTTTATTGAGGTTTTGGCCCCCCCTAAATTTTGATCCTAGTTCCGTCCCTGTCTGCAGCCACATCATCCACATATTCCAACCATTTCTCCCTTATTTTTTATTCTTCTTCTTTATTAATTTGTGCCTTACTATTGCATTTCCTCTAACCGTTTCCCCTCCTTTTCATTTCTTCACTACTCTCAACCTTAATGTCATTCGTCCTCAATCCCTTCCTCTTCCTTTTATTTTGGCTCCTCTTATCCCCAACCTCATACTATAAATTTGATAGTCTCACTTGCACTCTATACATATTTTCCCTACACAAAAAAGTTTATTACTCTCTTTCTCCTTTTTTTTTTTTTTTGGTGGATTTTTTTTTCTTTTTTTTGTATCTCTACTTTAAGTTGACAAATTTTTGTATTCTTTAGAAATCTACTTTGGATTGATGCAATTTGGTTTGTGTTTTTGTGTTGTTATCTTTTTTTTTTTTTTTCTTTTATTATTAAATATTATCCTATTGCATTATAAAGATTGTATAGGAATATAATGTTATTCAATTACATAGCATGACTTTGATAATTCAGTGTTTATGAGTCATGACTATATCTTTTATTTTGACTCTTCTTTTTCTCATATTATTTTCTATAAATTTGCTATTCCCTCTCATATTCTCTCCTGAAAAAATGTAATTACTCTCTCTCTCTCTCTCTCTCTCTCTCTCTTGCAACTCTACTTTAGATTGATGAATTATTGTATCTTTTATAACACTATTTTGGGTTAATACAATTGGTGGTGAGTTTTTTTGAGTTCTCCATCACAAGTCTTGTCTCTCCCTCTTGTAGCTTTTGTTTGATTTTTATTTGACTAATATTTAGTTATTTTGGAAGTGAGAATTTGAATTTATATCAAAATAAAATCTTTGTTGTGAATTTAAATGTGCTTATCAACTATTTGAGTAATATAAAGTGTAATTTTGTGATGCATTTTGATAATATATTTGAAACTTAAAGAGTTTAGTTGTACTGGAAACATAATGAAAATATAATGCACCATAACATAATTTAAAAAAACATGGACCACCTCAAAAAGGAATAATATCAATTAAACACATCCAACATAATAAAATACCATATTTGCAAAGACAAATAGATGGAAAATAATTTTAGAATTTGTTTAAGTTTATGGAGAACAAATTATCTTCCACAAAATTTAGAGAACAAAACATATATTATATTTAAATTACAAAATAATTAACATAAATAATAATAAAACATAAACATAACCACCACAATAATAAGGGCAAAAACTCAACATTTTTCTCTCTCATCACTCTATTTGCTTATACAAATGTTATTTATTTATTTTTGTATTGTAATTAAAAAAGTAAGGTCAAGTTTTTTTACTCAATGGATGGTCTCTATTTTGAGACATACACATCCAATTACAACCCAATTTTCATTATATGATTATGGATATCCATAATTTGTATAAGTAACTTCTGAACATGCTTTTAAAAAATTTGTATCAAAGAGGTACTTGCATAATTGAGGTCTTAGTGTAAAGAAAATTTCACAAAAATCATTTAGCCTGTTCAAAGGATTAATTTTTTTTCTTTTTTCTTTTTTTATAATTGATGTAGTGATCATCAGCCCATTAATTGTTTCAACTTTGTCATGGTTTTACATTTCTCTAACAAAGTAAGGATAGAGTTGTATGGTCTCTTCAAGGGATCAAGTAAGGAAATATTACATGACAAGAATGGAAATTTGGAAGGTATTTGGGGTATATTACATAACAAGACTGGATATAACCACTAAGTATAAAACAACTTTATACTTTGCTAGTCCTAAAGAAAGCTTCGATGGACATTGAACAACTTTTTCTTCTTCTTCTTCTTTTTTTTGGTGGCGAAAAGGACCTTGAACAACTTTATTCTTTGCTTGGGATTAGAATTATGTAAACCCCATTTGAAAAAGAGAAAGATTGGATAAGTGATTTTCTAGGAAACATTATGGATTCTATATCAAACAAAATACTAATATACAAAAAATACTCAAAATTAGCACTCACTACTATCTTTATGTCAATATTTCTCTAAAAATTGACACTGCTATTGCACATTAAGGGGAAAAAAAGTATAGGACTTTAGGCAATAAATAATCTATGCAATTCATCAAATTGATGCTATTCTTATGATGTAAATAAACGTGGAGAAATTGGTCGGAAATTTAGGATTGTAAACTAGCCGAGCCTAATTCAAACTCAACTCAACAACAAATATTAAATGTTCAAACTTGGCTTAAGCTTGAACTAAGCTTACAAACTATGTTTGAGTTTGAGCTCGTAAAAAAGTCAAAAAAACTTAAGCTTAGTTTGACTTGGCTTGATTCATTAATCAAGCCGTGCGTGCTCAAGTTCAAACTCAAGCACAATCCAATACAAGTATATTATAAAGTCCATTTAATAATTTGGGAGACTTTAACAGAATATTTTTTCCATTTAACTTTATTATTAGAAGAATTTTCTTAATTGATCAGCCGGGAAAGAAAGTGGAAAACTAGCATCTCAAGTTTTTAAAACTCGAGTACAATAGCAAATCGAGTGCAATTACTTGTGAATTTTGGTTAAACTTATTGGGTTTTGTAAGTTATGTGTTGGGTTGGGTTGGGTTAATGCATTTCGGCTTCACAAATCAAAATTTTCAACAATACATTTTGGTTTCTACCTTGCTCATCACAATTTTTACCATATATGCCATTAATTTTACAGGGTTGGATTCTAATGATGGTTGTAATTGCATAAGTTTGGTCTTGATATTTCATTGAAATTCATTAAATTTTCATGTAAATCTCGCCAATAGAAATAAAAAAGAAGTAAATAATTGGTTACAGTGTAATTTCTACATCCAAAATAAATGCGTGCGGGGCAAGGAAAACTGGTTTTAATTTTTGTATTTATATTTTTCTTTTGGGTTAAACCATTTTTTTTTTTTTTTTAATATTGTTGAATCTAATGTGTTATTACAGCTCTAAAAAAATGGGTCTTGCCCATCTTTTATAACATTAAGTTGAGACTGTTAGTGAGTATTTCTGTTTGCATTAAAACAAGTCATATTTGCATCTTATTCTTGATATTACTTACCACAATAACTTTATTAAGAAAATAAAACTTAGATCTTAGAGTCTTTTTAAAAAGTGAGTTTAAATTTACTACAATATCTCATCAAATCTAGAATTTGACTAATTGATCATATGTTTTTGCAAACACCTGTAGTCTGCAGCTCTAGTAGTAAGAAAAATGCAGCATTCAAGCTATATAAAGTCATTCAATACTGCATTTTAAACCTCCCTATTATATTTGATCCTCTATATATTAATGTTCTATATTACACATGATTCTTTGAGTGGTACCTCCTTGTCTACTTTGATATTGTATCTCTTTAAAAGATCCTATATATATTCTAAAGCTTCTCTTACTATGTATCTTTTTCATGTTTTATTGATAAAGGTCATAATTTGACTAAGTATTGTTCCAAGTGATTGTTTGATTTGGAGCTGTTTGTTGTTGCACCGTAGAAGAGATTAGTTGGTTTTAGTAGCTGTACTTGTAAATTGAACTCTTTCATTGTGTGGACAATATGTTAGGGTTGAGAACTATTTATTGGCGGCATTGGCATATCTCCTCAAGATAATATGTATTTTAATTTGATTCCATTTTATGGGAGTTTTCTGGCACGCACTTAGTATGTTGTGTTTGGTAATCCTCATCATGTATGGCCTGATATGGTACTAATAAAGGGGTCTTGTTAATTGGATGTCCTTTTAGAATGCTTGTGATGGCACAACTCTATATAGTATATTGTAAATGGCACAGCTCTTTCTTAATTCTATGCCTCAGTCATTCCCTTGTGGCTCTAATATAATCTGAACTTAAATCTTTGACTAAAAATTACTTCAAGTCTTGACCAACTCTAGTAGCCCTAGGCATATGCATTGAATGTTCTTTGGACATTTGGATTACCAATTTCTGTCATTAAGTTCCTAGACCCATGGATTCTGCTGCACCAACATCCGTCTTGGCATGCCTTTGCTTGCTAACAGCTGTATACATAAAAGTGTATTGTTATCATATGGATATCTACTTTCAAATAGCATGCTAAATCACCTGAATTATTGAAATAGTATTTATTTTTGTGATTTATTATATTGGTTGTCAAAATCATGCTTCATTTTTGTGTAACCATAATTATTAGTTATACCTAAATTAAAAATTCATTGAAGGAATATGAAATTTATTCGAAGTAATTGCATGTAAAAATGTAAAGCTGGACTTTTCTTCTAAAAGGTGTTTACTATTTTCCTTAATCCCAATATACCAAAAATGGAAACTTTGGTTGTGTTTGGTTCATATAAAATATTTTCCGGAAAATAAATATTTTTCGGAAATGCTATTTTCGGAAAAGGAAAATATTTTCAAGTGTTTGGTTGCATTTCAAAAAATGTTTTGAAAAATATTTTCTGGTGTTTGGTTGTGTTCTTGAAAATACCATAGAAAACACAAAAGAAACAAAACCCAGGAAAAAAAATTCATCAAATCCGGTTGGTTTTGTTGCTCACATATCATTCCTCAATACAGAAACACAAAAGAAACAAAACCTAGAAAAAAAATTCATCAAATTTGGTCAAATTGAGAGAAGAAGGAAGAGAGAGAGGCAACTGGGTTCAATCTAGAGGCGAGATCACACAGCAGAGGCGAAGGTGAGATCGTGAGGCGGAGGCGAGATTGAGCGGTGTTGGAGTCGATCTTTGCTTGATCGGCGCGGTGCGATCGGTGATTGGCGCTAGTGTGGGTCGTCAGACTTAAGAGTCGATCGGCGCTGTGCAATCGGCGTTGGAGTCGATCTTTGCTTGATCGGCGCTGGTGTGGCACGGCACTGGGCTCTCTCTTCTTCCTCTCTCTCTCTCTCTCTCTCTCTCTCTCTCTCTTTGCGCATGAGTCCGGAAATGATTTGAAGTGAAAATTTTGACTGAAACCAATTTTCAGGTCAAACCAACTAAAACACACGGTTAACTGAAAATAACTTCAAGAAAATTTATTTTCCATGCGTAACCAAACACCCGCATTTACGGAAAAGCATTTCTGGAAGTGATTTGAAGCCACATTTGATACATCATTACTCAATGGAGAGTTGGGAGAAAATGAATATAAACATCATTACTCAATACAGGATTATAGGCTGAGGGAAAAAATGAAGGGATGGGAGAGAGATATAGAGAAAGAGGAACACTGATTGCGCTTTAATTTTGTGCAACTTGCAGCATTTCCTGCTTTATCATTGAAGAACAGACACTATTGAAATATACTGGTTATGAAAAAATGCAAAGGGCCTTGCTCTATACAGAAGAAAGGAATATTTTGAAATGGTCTTCATGAAGCGATTTAATGAAGAGAAGTTACCCCCTGCACTATCAATGAAGGAGGGACCTTGCCCTGACTTCTCCTCTACATCTCCAAATATTATCTGCATTGATAAGAAAAAAATATTTTAACTTACATTTTTTTAACAATCCACTCACACAGGATTTAACAATTCAAATAATAATAATAATAATAATATGAATCCATTGCCATACATAGTGTTAATTAATGTAAAGGTACTTTTTTTTGTTTTTTTTGTTTTTTTTTTTGTTTAACACTTGTTAAACCTGTTCAAATGAAAATTTTCATAAATTTAGTTGCAACCTACTAGAAGTTCCTCAGCATCGGGACAACTTATGAGTTCTTTAGCAAGAAGGTATCTGTTTGGCCTATCCTTATCATCGTAGAACACCTTCCATAATCTTGTAAATGATCAGAAAATAGATTCAGAAGTTGAGTTATTAAACATACCCAGCAACATGGGAAATGGGACTAAAAATAAAACTCTTGAGAAG